>NW_025225099.1:1056632-1098783 GCF_018294505.1 Triticum aestivum | reverse complement strand
TCACCGACCGCACATGCCCCTCCATGCTAGGCGAGGGTGCCGACAACCCTTTAGCCCGCACCTCAGGCGGGGGCGCGACCGTCTTCTCAGCCTCGTATGCCCCATGAACCTTTTCCATGTTCGAAGGAGGGCCCCTGCGCGGCTAGAAAAGTTCAGCTTGACTCTCTTGAGGGGGGAGATCAATCACTAATTAAGGTACGGAGCAAGGGGAACTTACTCATCTAGAGGAACCCACTTCCTTTTCTTTAGCGTCCAGTTGGAGTGGCTACCGCTGCCGTGCCGCCAGGGCCCGCTCGGGCTGCCCCTAAAGCCCTACCGCAGGGCTCGTCGGAGCCCCCTCCCGGGGCCCCAACTGGAGCATTGCCCTCGCGAAGTGATGAGGACATCAATACCATTGTTACACCCACAACCCCTGCTGCTATACATACTGGACCAATTACTAGAGCTCACGCACGCCAATTGAATTACCAGGTACTTTCGTTTCTTGGTAAATATTCCAATGTTCATGAGAATATGAATCTGCCTATTGGATACGTTTGTTTTGCTTACAAATGAAGGGCCTAGCTTGGACAAGAAAAATGAACCTTGGAGCAAGTTCAAGCATGGAGATGATGGCATGCGCAAGGGGAACAAGAATGAAGTTTCAAGTGATGATTTCAGGACTTTGAAGCCACCATAATGAGTGCATGAAGGCTTGGACGAAATATACAAGATGCCACTTCCTAAATTTCATCCAGAGGCTACTATAGGTGCTACGTCACCATATTATTGGGCCAGGCCCATGTAATTTTGAAATACTTGAGTATAGGCTGTTTTTAGAGTCTGTATGTGTGGGGAAACAAGAGATAGGATTGGTTTTAGACCCCTCCTCCAAGGGCCACGAAATCCCCCCTCTTCCTCCATATATATAGCCCTTAGGCACCGTTTAGACTTTGTTTTTTTTAGATTAAAAGTTTGCCATAGCTGTAACTTCACGTACTTCGTTTGTGTGCAACGACTAGATCAAGACGTCAGAGAACCCCATCTTGATCAATAAAGCTTTCATCTTATATTCGCAATATCCAGATTGCAATCTCAGTTTCTTGCTCGTTCTACGTTTGCTTGCAGGAAATAGACCCTCGTGGTCAGGTTGATCGTGCTCCGGCGTGGTCAATAACCCCTCGGAAATTGGTTTAGCGATTGCTAATGCACGACGTCTTCGCACGTTCGTAGTCGGATCGTCAAAGTCGACTCCCACAGAAAATGATATCTATCTCATCGAAACATCGGGACACCTTTGCCCCTATCAAGTGGTACCAGATTTCCAGGTTGCTCGGTGAGATTTTACAGTTTTTCGTAGTTTAGATCGAGTCTGTTCTTCATATCTACAGTCCAGGAAAAGCCATAAAAAAATTAGGGCTAGTTCATCATATCGGAACAAGTCTGAGCCTTTGCATAGTCTTTTCAGTATTTTTCTTTGTTGAATTTGCGGTTGCATCGTCGTGTCAAGTTGCTGGTCTTAGCCTCTAGTTACCTTAGAGTTTCAAGTACTGGTCATAGGTTTTCACGTCGACGCCACACCATCGTCATCGCCACCACCATATACCATCACCAAATATCCGCTGCCAATCCGAGTCCTGTAAGACAATAAGTTTTGGGGAACCAGCACAACCCTCTAGGGGTGGCTTATCTCATTATATATAATGGTTGTGTTACAATATGTACCATATATGTACATAGGTACAGAAGCTATACATAGTCTAACACCCTCCCTCAATCTTAGCCACTTTCTAAAGAACTGAGAAGGGTAAGATTGCGCCTACAAGCCTCAAACTGTGGCAGCGGTAAAGGCTTAGTGAAGATGTCTGCAAGTTGATCCTTAGATGAGATAAACTTGATCTGGAGTTGCTTCTGTGATACACGTTCCCGTACAAAGTGATAGTCAACTTCAATGTGTTTCATTCGGGCATGAAATACTGGATTTGCAGAAAGGTATGTAGCACCGATGTTATCACACCAAAGAATAGGAGGCTGTGGTTGAGACAAACCCAACTCCTGAAGCAAAGACTGCACCCAAATAATCTCTGCAGTAGCATTAGCCACAGCCTTGTACTCAGCTTCAGTACTACTACGTGACACAGTAGCCTGTTTCCGAGCACTCCAGGCGATCAAATTAGAGCCAAAGAATACTGCATAACCCCCCGTGGATCGCTTGTCATCTGGGCTACCAGCCCAATTTGCATCAGAGAAGGCCGAAAGGACCCGAGAGAAAGTCGGCCGAATATGCATACCAAATGTCAGGGTGAACTGAACATAACGAAGAATGCGTTTAACAGCAGCCCAATGAGTATCTCTGGGAGCCTGAAGATACTGACAAACCCTGTTAACAGCATAAGAGATATCTGGTCTCGTGATCGTCAAGTACTGAAGTCCACCAACAATGCTCCTGTACTCTGTGGCATCCGCAGGAGACAAAAGCTCACCATCAACAGCTGTTATCTTGTCGGTAGACGACATGGGTGTGGTGGTCGGTTTGCACTTCAGCATGCCAGCTCTTTGTAACAACTCCAAGGAGTACTTCTTCTGCATAAGGACAAGACCAGTAGCACGAGAAGTGACCTCAACTCCAAGAAAGTAGTGAAGCTTCCCAAGATCTTTGACCGCAAAATCAGCACCAAGAGAGCAGACAAGAGCATCAGCAGCATACTGAGAAGAGCTGACAAGGATAATATCATCGACATATACCAAAAGATACATAGTGACTTCTGGCTTCTGTAGAAGAAATAATGAAGTGTCAGCAGTAGACGGCACAAACCCATGAGCACGAAGGGCAGAGGCAAGGCGGGCATGCCAGGCACGAGGAGCTTGCTTCAAACCATATAGTGCTTTGGAAAGACGACAGATATAGTCAGGACGATCAGGATCAGAGAAACCAGGCGGCTGTTTCATATAAACCTCTTCCTCCAAAAATCCATGTAGAAAAGCATTCTGCACATCAAGTTGACGAAGTGACCAACCACGAGAAACAGCAATGGAGAGAAGAAGCCGAATAGTGGTAGGCTTGACGACAGGACTGAAGGTGTCCTCATAGTCAAGACCATGACGCTGCCGAAAACCGCGAGCAACAAGTCGCGCTTTGTAACGCTCAATAGATCCATCCGAATGCTTCTTCACTTTGAATACCCATTTTGAGTCAATAACATTTACCCGTGGTGGTGGAGGAACGAGAGTCCATGTCTTGTTATGAAGAAGAGCATGAAACTCCTGCTCCATAGCCTCTCGCCAATGTGGAATGCGCAGGGCAGCCTGATATGAGCGAGGCTCAGAAGATGGATCCGCAACAGCAGCAGCCAAACAAGCAGCCAACCAAGCAACCGTACCATCCTTACGTTCCTTAGGTTTGAAAATGCCACTGCGACTGCGTGTATGTGGTCGGGACACAGGAACCACCGAGGTCGACGGAGCAGCCTGCAACGGGCTGGAGGACGGCGACGTTGACGAGTCAGCCGGTGACGAGGAGCCAGTCACGGTAGCCTCAGACTCGGTTGGCGAAGAAGGCCGACCCACCGGCGAAACCGGCAAAGCAGACGAAGCAGCTGGCGACTCCGGCATCACAGACCGGGCCGATGGCGAGCTCAGCATAGTGGGCCGTGGCGCGGCCGGTGTCGCGGGCTGATCCGCTGATGAAGGCGACGTGAGGACCCGAGCCGCGGGCGAAGACGGCGTGACGGGCCGAGCCGCAGGCGAAGACGGCGTGACGGGCCGAGCCGCGGGCGACTCGGCGGCCGCTGGCGAAACGGACCGAGCAGTGGAGATGCTCGGCGCGACGGGCTCGTCGGGTGGCCATGCATGGGCACGCGAATCGATGCCATGCAACATAGGGCGATCGACGTGCCCACCAGAAGACGACGATGATGATGGTGAATCCTCCAACAGCTCCAAACGAGCTCCACGTCCGGTTCCTACACCATGGTTAGGTAACAGCAAAGGAGAGTATGCAACATCATCAAATTGGTCAGAAGCAACAGAGGATGAATGCAGGGATGGTGGTTCGACAGTGGACACAGGAAGGTTGGCAAAGGGAAAAACATGCTCATCAAACATGGCGTCCCGAGATATATAGACACGATTAGTGGGAACATGAAGACATTTGTAACCTTTATGAAGAGAGCTATAGACAAGAAAAACACACTTCTTAGAACGAAACTCAAGCTTGCGCTTGTTATATGGACGAAGATGCGGCCAGCAAGCACACCCAAATACCTTGAGAAAGGTATAATCAGGTTGTTCATTAAGGAGAACCTCAATGGGAGTCTTCATGTTTAAAACACGAGTAGGAGTACGGTTGATGAGAAAGCATGCAGTGGTGAAAGCATCACTCCAAAACCGAAACGGAACAGATGCATGGGCCAAAAGAGTAAGACCAGCTTCAACAATATGACGATGCTTACGTTCGACTGAACCATTCTGCTGATGTGTATGTGGACATGCTAAACGATGAGCTATCCCAAGCGACTGAAAGAAAGAGTTGAGGTTGCGATACTCGCCCCCCCAGTCTGACTGGACATGAACAATTTTGTGCTTGAGAAGACGTTCAACATGTTTTTGAAACTGAACAAAAATATCAAACACATCAGATTTGCGTTTAATAAGGTAAAGCCAGGTAAAGCGACTATAAGCATCAACGAAACTGATATAGTAATTATGACCACTGACAGAAGTCTGAGCAGGACCCCATACATCTGAAAACACAAGTTCTAAAGGATGTTTCACCTCACGACTGGACTCCGAAAAAGGAAGTTGATGACTCTTCCCCTGCTGACAAGCATCACACACTGCTACATCTTTATTACTAGACAAACTAGGAAGCTCATGACGACGCAAAATATGACGGACAATAGGTGTGGCCAGGTGACCAAGACGAGCATGCCACTGTGACGGAGAGACCCGAACTCCACTGAAAACACGAGCGACACCAGGATGCTCCAGACGGTAGAGGCCCTGGCACAACCGCCCACTAAGAAGAATGTCCCTCGTGCCCCGATCCTTAATAAAAAGATCAAAAGGGTGAAATTCACAAAGCACATTATTATCACGTGTGAGTTTAGGAACTGAAAGAAGATTACGGGTCACAGATGGAACTCGAAGAACATTGCGAAGCTGAAGACTCCTATTGGCATGTCTAGTGAGAAGAGATGCTTGACCAATATGAGAGATGTGCATACCTGCTCCATTGGCGGTGTGGATCTTGTCGGAGCCATGATAGGGTTCACGAGTGTGAAGCTTCCCCATCTCGCTGGTTAGATGCTCTGTCGCCCCAGAGTCCATGTACCAGTGTGGATCGATGGAGTAGGACTGAGTGTGTCCCTGTTGCTTCTGCGGCGCGGGACGATCAGCCATGGCGACCTGACGGGCATTGTTGCGTGTATCTTTGCCGTCATTGCCAAGACCAAGGAAGCTTCGCTGGAAGCGCTTATGACACTTGGAGGCCCAATGCCCATCGCGGCCACAAAGCTGACACACACGTGGACCGCCAGCCCCCGGTAAGGTCGCAGTAGGTGGGGGGGCCGAGGCGGGCGATGGTGGCAGCCCCATGGGGGACCGGGGTGATGAAGAAGAGCGGCCACCCTTGGTGGCGGCGTTGGCCGAGAGGGAGCCAGTGCCCCTGGTGCGGCGAGTCTCGACCCGTTGCTCACTGAGAAGGAGCCGAGAGAAAACCTCGTGTGCCAGCATGGGTGTCGAGTTGCCCCGCTCGTTGATGATCTCGACTAAGGCATCATACTCCTCATCAAGACCATTGACAATAAACGAGTTGAACTCGGAGTCGGTGAGGGGCTGTCCAATGGAGGCCAATGTGTCGGCGAGGCCCTTGACCTTGTTGTAGAACTCAGTGGCAGTGGAGTCAAGCTTCTGACACTCTCCAAGCTGACGACGGAGTGCAGAGACACGAGCCTGGGACTGCGCTGCAAAGGTGCGCTCAAGGATGGTCCAGGCCTCATGAGACGTCTTCGCGAAGACAACAAGGCCGACAACTACCGGCGAGAGCGACCCCTGGATGGAGGAGAGGTTCGCCTGGTCCTGCCCCGTCCAGACGCGATGGGCCGGATTGTAGACCGGACCGTGCACGCTGTCTACCAGCACGGGTGGGCAGGGAAGCGATCCGTCGACGTAGCCTAGCAGGTAGTGACTCCCCAAGAGCGGGAGAACCTGCGCACGCCAGAAGATGTAGTTGTCGGCGGAGAGCTTGATGGTGATGAGATGACCGAAGTGAAACGGCGGCGGCGAAGACGATCCCATCGAGGAGGCTGCCTGGGGTGCAAACACCATGGAGGCAGCCGGAGGCACCGAAGTGGGAGGAGGCGGGACCGCAGCCAGGGCGGGCGCCGCAAAGCTTGCGGCCGGTGCGGACGCCGCAAGGCCCGCGGCTGGGGCGGACGCCGCCAACCCCGCCAGCGGGGCAGTATGATCCGCTTGCGGCAGGAGCGGCGGGACGACGCCTGCGGAGTCCGCAGCGGACGGCGGCGCCGCGGTGTGGACCACGAGGTCACGCCCAAGCGAGGGCGCCGGCGGCGTGGAGAAGACGGAGCCGATGCTCCTTGTCCCGATCGGAGCCGGAACAGAGACGGCATCGAGCGGGAGGTTGAGCAGAGCCGCAAGAGAGGCCGGGAGGAAGCCCGTAGCAGTGGAACCGGTGGTGGCGGCGCTCGACATGGCGGTGGCGCGATCGGTGGCGCGGCGGCGGCGGTGGGTGCGGCGGCGGTGCGGGTATTAGTCTTTAGAAGCGGAAGCGATCGTAACCTAGCGTGATACCATGTAAGACAATAAGTTTTGGGGAACCAGCACAACCCTCTAGGGGTGGCTTATCTCATTATATATAATGGTTGTGTTACAATATGTACCATATACGTACATAGGTACAGAAGCTATACATAGTCTAACAAGTCCATATACATCCACCGCATATCTGCCACCAATCTGAGTCCACCTCCACCACAGATTCGCCACCAGTCTGTGCTCCACCCCCATCATATACCATCATTAGTCCGAGTTCCACCAGATTCATCTCTGCCACCAGTCCTAGTCCAAGTCCAGTATTTGTTCCTTTATTTTCGAGTTTCAGATCACGCGATACTACGTCGTGACCAAGTTGGACTCCCCAACTTTTGTGTCACCCGTATAAGAAAAATAGTTCCAGTTTAATAAATAAAACTAAGTCTGGAAAATTCTGGCTAGGCACTTTTAGACCATTTGTAGACTTTTTCGGGAAAAATTTGTTGCGGAGGAAAAAAAGAGGATAAAAAAGTGCAAAAAAGGTGAAAAAAGAGAAAAAAATTCAGAGTGTGCTCCTCCCTTGTTTACGTGCCACCCCGTGATTTTGTTAGTGTTCTAGGCTCGACCTCATACATATAATCGCAACGGTAGGGCTCCGAACTCCATATAATCGCAAAGGTGAAAAAGGACCAGCACAGTACCGTCGTTGAGCGTTTATTCAACTTTGCATCTCTGAATTGATTATTGCTGACCCTTTTTTCTACCATATTATAAGACTTCCCAGCTCCATATACATCTACGTTGTGAGTTTGACTCTCCCTTGTAATCGCTCTATCCAAGCTTTGAGAGTTTTGACTACAACGGTTGCCGATCACCACCTACTGCTTGGTAAGAACTGGTAAGAATTTGAGATTTGCTTGACGGATTTGTGACACACTGCCACTTTCTAGTAGTCTGTAGGATCATATTCCTGTGTGTTTCTGTTGCTGCTAACCATGGCAGGACCACAAGCCGACGAGGTTGACTGGGAGAACATGACGAAGAAGGAGCTTCATGATAAATTTCAGCAAATGTTGAGTCAACAGGTGGAAGACGTCATGGCCAGCTTTGGAAAGGCACTGGAGAGGATTGACGCCGTTGAGAAGACAATTGACACCAAGTTGGACACCAAGTTCGATGAAGTACTCGCGCGTCTTTCCACAACCACCACTTGCATCTGCTACACCATTACGACAACAAAAACCCCCTCCACATCGTGAAACAGCCCTCTACCGAGCGGGCCGTGTTCCTCTTGAGCCAGGAACAAATTCTGGTGCCGCTACTACTGCTGTTGATGGTTCTGTTGCTCCTAATGCTACTACAGAGGTGGAGGACTATTACGACGATGAGGTTGATCAAAATCAGAACTACGTGCAACCACCAGCACCACCACCACCAGGTCGACCTCATGCATATAATCGCAACGGTAGGGCCCCAACACCACCTCAGGTACGAGATTATGACCATATACCTAAACTAAAATTGAATATCCCACCGTTTGAGGGTAGCTACATTCCTGATGTATATCTTACTTGGGAATTAGAAACTGAACTACGTTTCACATGCTTACAGTATCCTGAGGATAGACGTGTTGCTGCTGCTGTTTGTGAATTCACTAGTTTTGTTTATGTTTGATGGTCCGAACGTTGTAGATTATATCATGATAACATCCCTACTACTTGGGCTGCTTTGAAAACTACTATGCGTACTCGTTGGGTTCCCCCATATTATCAACGTGAATTACTTCAAAAACTACAATGCTTGAGACAAGGATTTTTTTTGTAGAGGAGTATTATCAGGAATTACAAACTGGCATGATTAGATGTGGTATTGTTGAGGATAATGAAGCTATGCTTGCATGTTTTATGGGTGGATTAAATAAAGAGATTCAGACCATTCTAGAGTATAAGATAATAATATCACTCATTTATTCCATCTTGCTTGCAAAGCTGAACGTGAAGTGCAGGATCGACAGGCATTGGCGCGAGCTAATTTTTCTGCAGGTCGATCTTCATCATGGACACCACGTACATTCTCTACTCCCACACGTTCTACTGCAGCACCGCTGACTTCAGCCGCCAATTCCAACCGAGATACAAGAAAGCAAGCACCACCACCACCATCTGCCAGGAGTACACCTTCCGGTCCCGCACAGAGCTCTTCTTCATCCATGGCATCAACAAGGCAAACACATGATATAATTTGTCGTCGTTGCAAGGGTGGAGGTCATTACGCGAGAGAATGCCCATGTAAGCATGTGATGATTGCTACTGAGGATGGTGAATATGAGTCCGCTAGTGACTACGATGTGGAGACTTTGGCTCTTATAACAAGTGAAGAACACGGTGGAGATGATTCTGATCATGAGACGCAATACATGGCTGCTGAAGATGCTGACAGGTATGAAAGTTTAGTTGCTTAACATGTTTTGAGTATGCAGGTCACACAAGCTGAGCAAAATCAGAGGCATAATTTGTTCCATACAAAGGGAGTTGTGAAGGAACATTCTATCCACGTCATCATAAATGGAGGGAGTTGCAACAACTTGGCTAGCATGGAAATGGTGGAGAAGCTCTCTCTCACCGCAAGACCACATCCGCATCCTTACTACATCAAATGGTTCAACAACAACGACTAGGTTAAGGTAACACATACTGTTCGTGTGCATTTTAGTATCGCTACAGATGCTGATTTTGTTGATTGTGATGTGGTACCCATGCAAGCATGTTCCTTATTACTTGGTAGACCATGGCAATTTGATAAAAAATCTGTACACCAGGGTAGAAACAATCACTATACTCTTGTTCATAAGGATAAACATATTACTTTGTTTCCTATGACTCCTGATTCCATTTTGAAATATGATACTAATCGAGCTAGTAAAGCAAGACAGGAGAAAAATAAGAGTGAAAATCAGCTAGTGGCAAAGAATTTGAGCAACTGTCACATCCCTAGTTCTGGCCTGTCCTATGCTTGCTTCCATCTGTGCATCATGTTTAAATTTTTGAAACTTGAACTGAGGAATTCAGAAGCCTCAAAACCCTAAATAAAAGAAGGGCAAAAACCCTAAAATCTCATTCATTGTTCCAAAATGCTCTTCTTAGATGTTTAATATTTTTGGCAAGGGTTTTGATCCAAACCAAAAATAATGAACATTTTAAAAGGATTTATTTTTGGGACTTTGAATTTAAGTCATTAGCTATTTGAATTTGAATTATATTCATATAACTAGAATATAATTTCAAATACCCCTGAAATATTTTATGAGCTTTTGGAAAAGTCCATCTAGCCAAATAAAAATATTCACAGGAGTTTTGGCATTGTTTGAGTTATTTTAAATTCAAAACAGTGGCAAAAGAATTAAATAAAGAAAATAGAACAGAAATATAAAAAAAAGGAGAGAAGCCCAGCAACTTACCTGGCGCTTACCTGTCCAGCCCAGCCGACCCAGCTCCCCCAGCGGCCCAGCCCACCGCCGCTTTCCCCCCTGTCGTCTTCCTCCCCTCGCACCGAAGCAGCTCGGTGGCGAGCGCCGACGCCGCCCCGGCCACCTCCTGCTTCCCTGGCCCTCCTAGCAACGCCACGACGACGCCCCGTGTCCCCTCGCTCTTCTCCCTCACCCGCTGCATCCCCTCTCCCTCCTCTGTCTCTCTCCCTCGCTCATCCCCGGACGCACCCGAGACCGCCGACGAGCACCACCGGAGCCACCGGCATCCCCACGCCCAGCCAGTTAGGCCACGAGCTCCGCCTTGGGTCCGGGAAGCTCTACCACGACGCACGCGACGCCGGGTGCCCTGAAGCCACACCATCACCGCCATCTTCATCGCCACGGCCGGCGATCGCCGCCGTTCGATTCGCAGCACCGAAGACGCCCCCGAGCTCGCTGACCACCTCATCGTTCTCCCTGTGAGCTCCTGCTGCCTCCTCTTTGCTCGCTCCCTCTGTTCCCGTCCCCTAGCTCCATCTTCCACCACGGCCGAAGCTCGCCGCCGCCGTGCCTCGTCGCCGTCGTGGCCAGAGCCACTGTGGCTCGAAGCCGGGCACACCATCGTGCTCCACACCTCACCAGGAGCACGTAGCACGCACCAACGCCTCCCCTAGCGCCCTGCATCGCCTAACCCGCCGTTGGCCGAACTCCGGCCGCCGCTCACGAGCTCGCCGTCGTCGGTACCGGCCACCACAGGCATGGCCACCACCACCATTCGATGCACACCAGCAAGGGCTCTCCAACGAGCCCAAGCACAGCCTCGCCCGTGCCCTGTAGCGCGTTTCCGGCTCGCGCCGCCGTCTCGGGCCTCGCCGGCGTCATGTCGCCGGTGGGTTTGACCCACTCTGACCACGGCGGGACCCCCCCTGTGTCCATGACAGGTGGGCCCAGCCCTGTTAGCTAATTAGGATTAGCACTAATCGAATTAGTTAAACTAATTACCCCCTGCTGACACTGACAGTGGGCCCCGTGACTATTAATCTGATTAGTTAGAGTTAATTAACTCTGTTAGTCACCTGAGTCACTGACATGTGGCCCCACACGTCAGGTTTGACCTGGACCCGCCCTGTTGACCTGATGACGTCAGGGTGAGGTCATGCTGACGCAATATTCCTTTTCTGGAATTTAGTTTATTTTATAATAATCAGGAAATTCCAGAAATAGCTAAAACTTCTAAAATTCATAGAAATTCAACCGTAACTCCAAATTAAATAATTTATATATGAAAAATTATCAGAAAAATTCAAGGAATCCATCTGTATCATTTTCATGCATGTTAGAACAACTTATAGCTGCTGTTTAGCACAAATCAATTAAATGACATTTGAATTTCACATATGGAGTTTGGTTTTGAACTTAGGGTTCAAACCAACTTCATTTAACTTTGTTGCTAGCTGCATTAGCTCAAACCACAGCATATTGCCATGTCACACTCATGCATCATATTGTTGCATTGCATTGATTGTGTTCTTTCTCTGTTGCCGGTGTTTGTCCCCTCTCGATAGCGTTCTTACCGGGAAATGTCTCCTAGTGTTTCCACTGAGCCATGGTAGCTTGCCACTGCTCCGGAACACTTAGGCTGGCCGGCATGTGTCCTTCTTCGTTCCTGTGTCTGTCCCGCTATAGCCCGGTTCACCGGAGTCCTGTTAGCCCGCTATAGCCCGGTTCACCGGAGTCCTGCTAGCCCAGTGCTACAGCCTGGATTCACTCGCTGATGACCGACACGTTCGATGTTGGGTCATGGATGCCTGTCCCTGTAAGTTTGTGCCACTTTGGGTTTACGACTAGCCATGTCAGCCCGGGCTCCTTATCATATGGATGCTAGCGCCACCATCATATACGTGTGCCAAAAGACGCAAACGGTCCCGGGCAAAGGTAAGGCGACACCCGTGGGAATACCGTGCGTGAGGCCGCAAAGTGATATGAGGTGTTACATGCTAGATCGATGTGGCATTGAGTCGGGGTCCTGACAGCAACAAATAAAACCTAATAATAAACCATCTAGTGTTGCTTCTGAAATTAAATTGAAAAGTGGATGTTTACTTGCCACCAAATCTGATATTGATGATCTAGATTGCAGCAAATCTGTTTGCTATGCTTTTGTGTGCAAAGAGGCATTAATTTCATTCGAGGACATGCCTTCCTCTTTGCCTCCTGCTGTCACTAACATTTTGTAGGAGTTTGCTGACGTCTTTCCACAAGACGTGCCACCGGGATTACCCCCTATTCGAGGGATTGAGCATTAGATTGACTTAATTCCCGGTGCATCACTACCCAATCATGCATCAAATTGTACCAATCTAGAGGAGACGAAGGAGATTATGCGTCAAGTACATGAGCTACTCGACAAAGGTTATATACGCGAATTTCTTAGTCCTTGTGCTGTTCCTATTATACTAGTGCCAAAAAAGGATGGTATGTTGCGTATGTGTGGTGATTGTACAGGCATTAATAATATTACTATTCGTTATCGTTATCCTATTCCCAAGCTAGATGATATGCTTGATGAATTGAGTGGCTCTACAATATTCTCCAAAGTTGATTTGCGTAGTGCATAACATCAAATTCGTATGAAACTGGGAGATGAATGGAAAACAACATTTAAAACTAAGTTTGGATTATATGAGTGGTTAGTCATGCTTTTTGGGTTAACTAATGCACTTAGTACTTTCATGAGATTAATGAACAATGTTTTACGTGCTTTCATTGGACAATTTATGGTAGTCTATTTTGATGATATACTGATTTATAGCAGATCTTCGGAGGAACATTTGGAACATTTACATGCTGTTTTTATTGCTCTACGTGATGCATGTTTATTTGGTAACCTTGGGAAGTGCACCTTTTGCACCGACCGAGTATCTTTTCTTGGCTATGTTGTTACTCCACAGGGAATCGAAGTTGATAAAGCCAAGATTGAAGCTATTGAGAGTTGGCCGCAGCCCAAAAGAGTCACACAAGTGAGAAGTTTTCTTGGACTCGCTGGATTCTATAGGCGTTTTGTGAGAGATGTCAGCACCATTGCTGCACCTCTCAATGAGCTTACAAATAAGGATGTGCTATAACGCCCCGGATACAACTTTCCATATTCGTAACTCCAACTCTTGCCTTTTCCGGAGATGCGATATGATATTTCCTTCATGGTTGGGTTTTCGTCTTTTGTTTTGCATTTTGTTCTTGCCATGCATCTCATCTCATAGCATCATGTGCATCGCATCCATATGTTTTCATAAAACTCGTAGCCGTTCGCAGTTGCCCTTTTCTCTCTTTGCCTTCGTTGTCATTTTGTCAGGCCCTGGTCCTCGTTGACCTCTCTCAGACCCCTCGTGTGCGTGTCCGAAACTTACCCGAACCCGAACCGGTCTGTCATTACCGATGTATCCGAATTATCCTCAAACATCTCTAAAACATCTCCGTTTCTTATTTAGACTTTCCTAACCTATCTTTTCTCGACCGTCGGATTTTGATCGGATGATCCAACTCCTCTCTTTTCCCATATATATATATATAGTCTACCCCTAGTCCATTTTGGACCAAACCCTATTTTCTAGGGATCCTCCTCCCCGCCACCACTCTCTCTGGTTCCCCTTGGGATCACCAGTGAACCAACCAGCGCCTCCGCTGGTTTCCTCCTCGTTTTCCCCATCGACCCAATCCCCTAGCACCGCCGCCATCCTCCCCTTGTTTTCAGCACCACCCAATCAGCACTGCAGCCAGCCCCTGTCCGATTCATCCTATTGATCCAGCCGCCGCCGACCTCCTTCGTCTCGTCCCAGCGCCGGACGTGGAGCCATGACTCCTGTCGGACCTCCTCACTGCCCGAGGCTGCTACCTCCCAGTCGTCTTTCTCGAACAGGAGCTCACGCCCGAGCTCCATCGCCACCCGTTGCCACTTGCCGGAGCAACACCAGCAGGACCCCGCGGCCTTCTCTGCCTTCTCCTCGAGCCGGCCACAAGCAGCACCACCACCAGGCTGGCCCCGTCGCGCCACCTATCCCTTCCCTTCCTTTATATGGTTCCTTCCTTCTCCTCTCATGTTTTGCCCCTCTTTGTGTTTTCCTCCCAGAAGCACCACGCCATGGCCGCGCCCCATCAAAGTTTGCAGCTCCTCCGCCAGCCCGCCACCACTTTGATCCGGCAGGGAACGGGCACACCGGCGACCTCCTGCGACCGGATCCGGGTCCGCCTCCCTCTGCCCGTCCCTCTCCTTCTCGTATCTCTTTTCTCCCTCACCGCTAATTCTCTGAATGTGTTCCCCTGCCATGTCCTTGGAGCACCATAGCCGCCCGTCAAGTTTGCGTCCCGGCCCCGATCTGGACCGGATCCCCTCTGCTCCGCCGCTTGGCTGCCGAATCCGCCCCGTTCCGGCCGGTTCCCGCTGACCCCAGCACCAGGACCTTCGGTGATGCCGCCTCGTGCGTCGCCTTGAACCTGCAGCTGCCTCTGTTCTTCAGTAACGAACAAGGAGACGAGCGCCTCGCCTGCGTTGACCCCGTCCTCGACCGTGCCAGCGTGGCCAGCCTCCTGGGCCGCAAGCGTGCATCAGGCCCAGCGCCTCCTCACCTCGCGGCTGGGCCACACCCAGCCAGCCTCTCTGCTGCAAGCTGCTCCACGGGCCCAAGACCTCAAAGGCCCATGGGTGAGCTCCCCACAGTCCCTCCTCTCTGTTCAGCCCAGCAGTGCACCAGTTTCAGCCTAGTGCATGTTTTTTTCCTGTCTGCGAATTTGCTATTTTTCTAGGAGTTTATAGATTTACAGAAAAGTCCCTAGAGTTCATGCATTTAATCACTCATTTACCGTGCATCATATGTAAATAATTTATACATGTAAAATGCTTAGAATTTCATCTAGTTTCATAATATGCCACTTTCATCCATGTTTAAAATGTTTAAAATGATGTTTGATTAAATTTGCACAAATGTCATGTTAAAATGATTTATTCCATAACTAAATAACCGTAGCTCCAATTTTAATAAACTTTATATGCTAATGGGGTGGAAAAATGCCTAGTTTAACATGGTCCACTTTATTTTCCTGTTTAACAACCTTAAAATATGGTTTAGGGCAGAACAGTACCGAATCTAAAATATGCACATGGGGATTTTCCGGAATTGTTGTTTGTTCTTCCGGCCTCATTTAAACTTGCCTAGTTAGGTAGTTTTCTTATGCTTCACCTTTTGCCATGTTTAACAACATTTAATATTGATGAGTAGCATAAACGAGAGTGAACTAAATACTTTAATGTGGTGTTTCGTCAATATGCAATTCGTTGCATATTGAGCTCCACTTAACTTGTAGTATCGTTTGTTGCACTTTGCCATGCCATGCCTATTTAAACCGGACATGCATCATACTTGATTGTGCATCATGCCATGCTTATGTGATGGTTGTTTACCATGTTGTTTGTTTCTTTCCTGTGTTGCTTCTTAGTTCCGGTAATGTTGCGATTGTGAGGATTCGTTCGACTACTCCCGTCCGTCTTCTTCATGGACTCGTTCTTCTTCCTTGCGGGATTTCAGGCAAGATGACCGTCACCTTGGATCTCATTACTATCATTGCTATGCTAGTTGCTTCGTTCTATCGCTATGCTGCGCTACCTATCGCTTGTTCTATCAAGCCTCCCAAATTGCCATGTCAGCCTCTAACCTTGTCACCCTTCCTAGCAAACCATTGCTTGGCTATGTTACCGCTTTGCTCAGCCCCTCTTATAGCGTTGTTAGTTGCAGGTGAAGTTGAAGATTGTTCCATGGTGGACAGGATTATGTTGGGATATCACAATATCTCTTACATTATTAATGCATCTATATATTTGGTAAAGGGTGGAAGGCTCGGCCTTATGCCTGGTGTTTTGTTCCACTCTTGCCGCCCTAGTTTCCGTCATACCGGTGTTATGTTCCCGGATTTTGCGTTCCTTACGCGGTTGGGTGATTTATGGGACCCCCTTGACAGTTCACTTTGAATAAAACTCCTCTAGCAAGGCCCAACATTGGTTTTACCATTTGCCTACCACCTATACCTTTCCCTTGGGAGTAATTAACCCAAGGGTCATCTTTATTTCAGCCCCCCCGGGCCAGTGCTTCTCTAAGTGCTGGTCTGAACTGAGTAGCCTGCGGGGCCCCCTCGGGGAAACTCGAGGTCTGGTTTTACTCGTAGCTTGACTTATCCGGTGTTGCCCTGAGAACGAGATATGTGCAGCTCCTATTGGGATTGTCGGCGTATCGGGCGGCTTTGCTGGTCTTGTTTTACCATTGTCGAAATGTCTTATAAACCGGGATTGCGAGACTGATCGGGTCTTCCTAGGAGAAGGTATATCCTTTGTTGATCGCGAGAGCTTATCATGGGCTAAGTTGGGACACCCCTGCAGGGTATAAACTTTTGAGAGCCGTGCCCGTGGTTATGTGGCAGATGGGAATTTGTTAATATCCGGTTGTAGATAACTTGACACCATATTCGAACTAAAACTCGTCAACCGTGTGTGTAGCCGTGATGGTCTCTATTCGGTGGAGTCCGGGAAGTGAACACGGTTTTGGGTTATATTTGACGTAAGTAGGAGTTCAGGATCACCTCTTGATCAGACCATTCCGTTTGTTCTCTTCTCGCTCTTATTTGCGTATGTTAGCCACCATACTTGCTTAGTCACTGCTGCAACCTCACCACTTTACTCCTTCCTTACCCATTAAGCTTTGCTAGTCTTGATACCCATGGTAATGGGATTGCTGAGTCCTCGTGGCTCACAGATTACTACAACAACAGTTGCAGGTACAGGTTATGCGATAATCATGACGCGAGAGCGATGTTTGCTTGTTTTGGAGTTCTTCTTCTGCTTCTTCTTCGATCAGGGGATAGGTTCCAGGTCGGCAACCTGGGCTAGCAGGGTGGATGTCATTTGAGCTTCTGTTTGTGTTTCATCCGTAGTCGGATGTTGATCTTATGGATGATGTGCTATTGTATTCGTGTGGCATTGTATGCCTCTTGTATGTATCCCCATCTATTATGTAATGTTGATGTAATGATATCCACCTTGCAAAAGCGTATCAATATGCGGTTCTATCCTTGGTGGGACCTTCGAGTCTCTTTAGAATAGTATCGCATATTGGGCGTGACAAGTTGGTATCAGAGCCTCGACCGACCATAGGAGCCCCCTTGATTGTTGGCCATTGTTGAGTCTAGAGGAAAACTATTTTAAGTCTTAGGATTATATATATCGGAGAGTAGGATTCTTTTTACTCCTCAGCCCCTTCGTCGCTCTGGTGAGGACTCTCGACGTAGATGTTTTGTCTTTCCTCTCCTCATTTTTTTTCACAATTTTTTTTAGGATCACGCGGGTATCTTGGGATCATTCCGATATTATTGTGACAAGAACATTGTTCTTGGTGCCTCCTGACATTTAGGGGTTGTGGCAGTGTCCCGGGGAGTTGAGCTCTGAGGTGTTGTCGTCACAATTTTATCATTACAGTTCTGGAATACCTGAGTTTTGCCGGCATCGAAAATCTCTTTTATGCAGTTGTTGGTGAGATAACCTCGACGCCACCCAGTACTGGGGAGTTCGGGAGTATTGCCATAGCTCGTATAACGGATGCTTTTCGAAGGTTGAGGTACACGATTTCCGGAGTTTTCTTTTTTATGTGTTGACGAATGGATACAACTGGATGTAGGGATTGTTAGTTTGGGTGAGATATATTGCTTCCCATGTATCCGCAACACCAGATTGCATAACCAGAAAGTTTCGAGAGTTTATAGGTGGGAATTCAAGTAGCTCCTAGAATATCTTTCCGACAGATGCATGATATGAGATTGGGGTTCGACGTCTAGTGGTCCGCCTATCCACGGTCGTTTTTACAGTGGTCTCATTGTGTCTTAAAGAATCCTTGGCTATTCTGATTCGGGGACGCTTCATATGTCATGTGCACTACCTTGTACATGATGGTGCTGTACGATCGAGCCCGTGTGGGCCCCACGACGAAAACTTCGGACGAAATCTCTATCATATGTTTGTTCCGGCTTATTCTGCAAGCCAAATCCTTTGTTTTGTTTTATTTGTGGTATTCAAGTTGCTTCAATGTCAAGTGTTGATTCCATACCTTTTCTAAGCGGTGTTCTCATATTCCTATCTGAATACTAATCCTTCTTGTTTACCGAGTTTGTCATCCCAATTCTATTTCCAACCGTCATGCTTCTCTTCAAGTGGATTCGATCATTTCAACATCCGCAAGATCATCTCTAAGTTTTCTCAACGGTATCCATTTCATCCGTCCCCAAGTTGCCTTTGTTTTCCCGCCCTTCCACCCTTTTTCTTCAAGGACCCAGATTTCTTAATCATGTATCCTTTTATTTGTGGGAAGTCTCTTCATTATTTTCTTTCAATGTTCTTATCCGGTGATTTCCCATGAAGACTCTCAACAGTTTCAAGTTCATCATCCTTCATTGTTGTTTCTTCTCCGGTGGATCCAATTCAAGCTTTCGATATTCATCATATTCCTTTCCTAGTTTCTAATGCTTTCTCATGCCGATGCACCTCTTAATCATTCATTTCTTCCTATTCATTTGTTCTGGAGTGCTGAAGATATCTCACAAGACTTGTGTTTCCATTCTCAATATGTTCAAGATATCTCGAGATTGTTATCTCATTCAAGCCATTTAATTCTACCGGTGCAATCTCTATTTCAAGCAATCCTTCAATGATGTTTCTTTCGAGTGGCCCCTAACCCACAGGTCTTTTCCCAGGATCTTACCTGACTCTTCTAATTATCCCAGAGCCATTCCCAAATTCTTTTCGAAGTTTGATGTAAGAATGAATTTCATCAGTCAGATGTTTTCCAAGATCGATTTTAAATTAATTTTCATTGTTGGCTCAACCTCTTTGTTTTTCATTCTCCCGGAGTATCTCAACAATTCATGGTGGTTCTCATCTTCATTCTCAACAATTGAAGACCAAAGATGGATTTCTCTTGAATCTTGCTCCATTCTCTTCAAGATTCATGGTTCTAGCTTCATTCCATCCTCATAATTGTTTTGATTATGACAATTCTTTTTCTTACCACCCGGGGCATTTCGTGAGTTCTTTCCATTTTATTCCTACGAAGGCCATCATTTCGGGTTTATTCATTCTCAGCTTTTAGCTCTCCTTCTCCATATTCTACTGGTGCATCATTCAAGTATTCTCTAATAAGCTCATGATCTCTTTGTTCACTTGTATCTAAATCCCCTCAAGTATCTTCATTCTTTCCAGTGAATTGTGCCTTTGCTACTTTCATTTTCAATTCTTATGGTGGTTCGTTCGAGATTCCTCTTCCTTTGCTACCGTATCATTTCATTCGTTGTTTCCAATCCCACCGGTGGTCCCATCAATAACTTCTTCAAGTTGGCACTATATCTCTTTTCAATCCCTCAGGAAGAATAAGTAGTATGCCGAATCCATTGTTTGTCATCAATTTAAATTGGTGAAGGATACACATCAACCGTGTGTGTAGCCGTGATGGTCTCTTTTCGGTGGAGTCCGGTAAGTGAACACGGTTTTGGGTTATGTTTGACGTAAGTAGGAGTTCAGGATCACCTCTTGATCACTACTAGCTTCACGACCGTTCCGTATGTTCTCTTCTCGCTCTTATTTGCGTATGTTAGCCACCATACTTGCTTAGTCGCTGCTGCAACCTCACCACTTTACTCCTTCCTTACCCATTAAGCTTTGCTAGTCTTGATACCCATGGTAATGGGATTGCTGAGTCCTCGTGGCTCATAGATTACTACAACAACAGTTGCAGGTACAGGTTATGCGATGATCATGACGCGAGAGCGATGTTTGCTTGTTTTGGAGTTCTTCTTTTGCTTCTTCTTCGATCAAGGGATAGGTTCCAAGTCGGCAGCCTGGGCTAGCAGGGTGGATGTCGTTTGAGCTTCTGTTTGTGTTTCATCCGTAGTCGGATGTTGATCTTATGGATGATTTGCTATTGTATTCGTGTGGCATTGTATGCCTCTTGTATGTATCCCTATCTATTATGTAATGTTGATGTAATGATATCCACCTTGCAAAAGCGTATCAATATGCGGTTCTATCCTTGGTGGGACCTTCGAGTCTCTTTAGGATAGTATCGCATATTGGGCGTGACATGTGCCTTTTGTTTGGGGCACCACACAGGAAGAAGCCTTCACGGTATTGAAAGATAAGTTGACACATGCTCCTTTACTCCAACTTCCCGATCTTAATAAGACTTTTGAGCTTGAATGTGATGCTAGTGGAATTGGATTAGGAGGTGTGTTATTACAAGATGGCAAACTTGTTACATACTTTTCTGAAAAATTGAGTGGGCCTAGTCTGAACTATTCTACTTATGATAAAGAATTATATGTTTGTTTGGACTTTAGAAACATGGCAACATTATTTATGGCCTAAAGAATTTGTTATACATTGTGATCATGAATCTTTGAAACATATTAAAAGTCAAGCCAAACTGAATCGTAGACATGCTAAATGGGTTGAATTCATAGAGACTTTTCCTTATGTTATTAAACACAAGAAGGGTAAAGAAAATGTTATTGGTGATGCATTGTCTCGTCGCTATACTATGCTTTCACAACTTGACTTTAAAATATTTGTTTTGGAGACCATCAAAGATCAATATGTGCATGATGCTGATTTTAGAGATGTAATGCAGAATTGTAAAGAAGGAAGAACATGGAACAAGTTCGTCGTTAATGATGGATTTGTGTTTCGTGCGAACAAGCTATGCATTCCAGCTAGCTCTATTTGTCTCTTGTTGTTGCTGGAGGCGCATGGAGGAGGATTAATGGGACATTTTGGCGTGAAGAAAATGGAGGATATAGTTGCTACACATTTCTTTTGGCCAAAGATGAGACGGGATGTCGAGCGTTTTGTTGCTCGCTGCACTACATGTCAAAAACCTAAGTCACGACTCAATCCTCATGGTTTATATATGCCTTTGCCTGTACCTAGTGTTCCTTGGGAGGATATATCTATGGATTTTGTTTTAGGATTACCTTGAACAAAGAAGGGGAGGGATAGCATATTTGTTGTCATGGATAGATTTTTGAAAATGGCACCTTCATACCATATCATAAAAGCGATGCTGCTGCTAGTGTTGCTGATTTATTCTTTCGTAAAATTATTCGCTTGCATGGTGTGCCAAATACTATTGTTTCAGATCGTGATACTAAATTTCTTAGCGACTTTTGGAGATGTTTATGGGTTAAGTTGGGTACCAAACTGCTTTTTGGTACTACATTTCACCCCGAAACTGATGGACAAACTGAAGTAGTCAATAGGACATTGTCTACTATGCTTAGGGCTGTTTTGAAGAATAACAAGAAAATGTGGGAAGAATGCTTGCCTCATATTGAATTTTCTTATAATCGTTCGCTACATTCTACTACTAAGATGTGCCCTTTTGAAATTGTGTATGGTTTCCTACCTTGTGCACCTATTGATTTGTTGCCTCTTCCATCTTCGGAGAAGCTTAATTTTGATGCTAAACAACATGCTGAATTGATCTTAAAAATGCATGAGTTAACTAAGGAAAACATTGAGCGTATGAATGCTAAATATAAACTTGCTAGAGATAAAGGTAGAAAACATGTTGTGTTTGCACAAGGAGATCTTATTTGGTTACATTTGTGTAAGGATAGATTTCCTAATTTGCGCAAATCAAAACTAATGTCACGTGTTGATGGTACTTTTCAGGTGTTAGAGAAAATAAATGATAATGCATATAAATTGGTGTTGCCTGCAGATTTTGGGCTTAGTCCACTTTTAACATTGCAAATTTGAAGCCTTATTTGGGTGAGGATGATGAACTTTCGTCGAGGACGACTTCATTTCAAGAAGGGGAGGATGATGATGACATCAATACCATTGTTACACCCACATGCCCTGCTGCTATACATACTGGACCAATTACTAGAGCTGGCACACACCAATTGAATTACCAGGTACTTTCGTTTCTTGGTAAAGATTCTAATGTTCATGAGAATATGATGCTGCGAAAATTGGATACATTTGTTTTGCTTACAAATGAAGGGCCTAGCTTGGACAAGAAAGATGAACCTTGGAGCAAGTTCAAGCATGGAGATGATGGCATGGATAAGGGGACAAAGAATGAAGTTTCAAGTGATGATTTCAGAACTTTGAAGCCACCATAATGAGTGCATGAAGGCTTGGAGAAAATATACAAGATGCCATGTCCTAAATTTCGCCGAGAGGCTATTATAGGTGCTGCGTCACCTTATTATTGGGCCAGGCCCATGTAATTTTGAAATACTTGAGTATATGCTATTGTTAGAGTCCGTATGTGTGGGGAAACGAGAGATAGGGTTGGTTTCGGACCCCTCCTCCAAGGGCCATGAAATCCCCCCTTCCTCCATATATACAACCCTTAGGGCACCGTTTATACTTTGGGTTTTGTTTAGATTAAAAGTTCGCCATAGCTGCAACTTCGCGTACTTTGTTTGTGTTCAACGACCAGACCAAGACGTCATAGAACTCCATCTTGATCAATAAAGCTTTCATCTTATATTCCCAATATGCAGATTGCAACCTCAGTTTCTTGCTTGTTCTTTGTTTGCTTGCAGGAAATAGACCCTCGTGGTCAAGTTGATCATGCTCTGGCATGGTCAATAACCCCTCAAAAGTTGGTTTAGCGATTGCTAAGGCGCGACGTCTTTGCACGTTCGTAGTCGGATCGTCAAAGTCAACTCCCACAGAAAACGATATGTATCTCATTGAAACATCAGGACACCTTTGCCCCTATCATGAAGCGTGTCGCCATGGTCTAGGGCCTTGCTACCTCTTGAGCACTGCGTTGGTTTTCGCTTGAAGAGGAAAGGGTGATGCAGCAAAGTAGCGTAAGTATTTCCCTCAGTTTTTGAGAACCAAGGTATCAATCCAGTAGGAGGCTCCTCACAAGTCCCTCGTACCTACACAAACAAACAAGAACCTCGCAACCAACGCAATAAAGGGTTGTCAATCCCTTCACGGCCACTTGCGAAAGTGAGATCTGATAGAGATAACAAGATAAGATAAATATTTTTGGTATTTTTATGATACAGATTGAAAAGTAAAGATTGCGAAATAAAGTAGATCGGAAACTTATATGATGGAAGATAGACCTGGGGGCCATAGGTTTCACTAGTAGCTTCTCTCAAGATAGCATAAGTATTACGGTGGGTGAACAAATTACTGTCGAGCAATTGATAGAAAAGTTAATAGTTATGAGATTATCTAGGCATGATCATGTATATAGGCATCACGTCTGCGACAAGTAGACCGACTCCTGCCTGCATCTAGAGTATTAAGTTCATAAGAACAGAGTAACGCATGAAGCAAGATGACATGATGTAGAGGGATAAACTCAAGAAATATGATATAAACCCCATCTTTTTATCCTCGATGGCAACAATACAATATGGTGCCTTGCTGCCCCTCCTGTCACTGGGAAAGGACACCGTAAGATTGAACCCAAAGCTAAGCACTTCTCCCATTGCAAGAAAGATCAATGTAGTAGGCCAAACCAAACTGATAATTCTAGGAGACTTGCAAAGATAACCAATCATACGTAAAAGAATTCAGAGGAGATTCAAATATTCCTCATAGATAAACTTGATCATAAACCCATAATTCATCGGATCTTGACAAACACACCACAAAAAGAGTTACATCGAATAGATCTCCAAGAAGATCGAGGAGAACTTTATATTGAGATTCAAAGAGAGAGAAGAAGCCATCTAGCTAATAACTATGGACCTGAAGGTCTGTGGTAAACTACTCACAACTCATCGGAGAGGCCTTGGCGATGATGTAGAAGCCCTCCGTGATTGATCCCCCCTCTGGCGGAGCGCCGGAAAAGGCCCCAAGATGGGATCTCATGGGTACAGAAGGTTGCGGCGGTGGAAATAGGGTTTCGTGGTGCTCCTGGATGTTTTTAGGGTATGCATGTATATATAGGCGAAGGAAGTCGGTCAGGGGAGCCACGAGGGGCCCACGAGGGTGGGGGCGCGCCCACCCCCCTAGGGCGCGCCCTCGACCCTTGTGGCCGCCTCATTTACTTCTTGACGTCCACTCCAAGTCTCCTGGATTGCGTTTGTTTCAAAAAGATCTCTCCCGAAGGGTTCATTCTGTTTGGACTCCATTTGATATTCCTTTTCTTCAAAACACTGAAATAGGCAAAAAAATAGCAATTTGGGCTGGGCCTCCGGTTAGTAGGTTAGTCCCAAAAATGATATAAAAGTGTACAGTAAAGCCCATAAACATCCAAAATGGGTAATATAATAGCATGGAACAATAAAAAATTATAGATACATTGGAGACGTATCAAGCATCCCCAAGCTTAATTCCTGCTCGTCCTCGAGTAGGTAAATAATAAAAACAGAATTTTTGATGTGGAATGCTACCTAGCATATTTCAATGTAATTTTCTTTATTGTGGCATGAATGTTCAGATCCAAATGATTCAAGATAAAAGTTCATATTGACATAAAAATAGTAATACTTCAAGCATACTAACAAGTAATCATGTCTTCACAAAATATCATGGCCAAAGAAAGCTTATCCCTACAAAATCATATAGTTAGGCTATGTTTCATTTTCGTCACACAAAATACTCCCATCATGCACCAGCCCGGTTTCAGCCAAGCAATTGGTTCATACTTTTAATGCGCTTCAGCTTTTTTAACTCTCATGCAATACATGAGCGCAAGCCATGGATATAGCACTATGGGTGGAATAGAATATGATGATGGAGGTTGTGTGGAGAAGACAAAAAAAAGTCTCACGTTGACGAGGCCAATCAACGGGCTATGGAGATGCCCATCAATTGATGTCAACATGAGGAGTAGGGATTGCCATGCAACGGATGCACTAGAGCTATAAATGTATGAAAGCTTAACAAAAGAAACTAAGTGGGTGTGCATCCAACTTGCTTGCTCACAAAGACCTAGGGCATTTTGAGGAAGCCCATCATTGGAATATACAAGCCAAGTTCTATAATGAAAAATTCCCACTAGTATGAAAGTGACAACATAGGAGACTCTCTATCATGAAGATCATGGTGCTACTTTGAAGCACAAGTGTGGAAAAAGATAGTAACATTGTCCCCCCCCCTTTTGGGCCTTTCTTTTTATTGGCCTTTCCTTTTTTTGGCCTTTCTCCTTTTCTTTGGCCTTTCTTTTCAAGGGACAATGCTCTAATAATGATGATCATCACACTTCTATTTACTTACAACTCATGGATTACAACTTGATACTAGAACAAAATATGACTCTATATGAATGCCTCCGGCGGTGTACCGGGATATGCAATGGATCAAGAGCGACATGTATGAAATTATGAAGGTGGCTTTGCCACAAATATGATGTCAACTACATGATCATGCAAAAGCAATATGACAATGATGGAACGTGTCATAACAAACGGAACGGTGGAAAGTTGCATGGCAATATATCTCAGAATGTCTATGGAAATGCCATAATAGGTAGGTATGCTGGCTGTTTTTAGGAAGATATAAGGAGTTTTATGTGTGATAGAGCGTATCGTATCACGGGGTTTGGATGCACTGGCGAAGTTTGCACCAACTCTCAAGGTGAGAAAGGGTAATGCACGATACCGTAGAGGCTAGCAATGATGGAAGGGTAAGAGTGCGTATAATACATGGACTCACATTAGTCATAAAGAACTCATATACTTATTGCAAAATTTTATTAGCCCTCGAAGCAAATTACTACTACGCATGCTCCTAGGGGAAGGGTTGGTAGGAGTTAACCATCGCACGATCCGGACTTCCACTCATAAGGAAGGCAATCAAAAGAGCACCCCATGCTACAAATTTGTTACACAACTTTTACCATACGTGCATGCTATGAGACTTGACAACTTCAACACAAGTATTTCTTAAATTCACAACTACCCAGCTAGCATGACTCTAATATCACCAAGGCATTCGACACTATTGATCATGCTTCCATGCTAACAATAATGAAGAATATGGGCTTTAATGACAAATGGCTTGGCTGGGTGCCATGCATCTTTGGGTCTGGTAAATCTGTGGTTCTCTTGAACGGTGTACCTGGACGGCAATTCTATTGTAAATGCAGGGTCCGGCAAGGCGATCCCTTCTCGCCTCTGGTGTTTGTATTGGCGGCTGATCTCTTGCAAGTAGCAATTAATGACGCCTACACTAGAGGAGCAATCCAGCTGCCTTTCCCCGCGACCAATCAAATGGATTACCCAGTCATTCAATACATGGACGACACTATTCTAGCCATGCCAGCATGCACAACACAAGAAGTGATCATCAAAGACATTCTCTCGGTCTATGCAACCTCTATTGGCCTCAAAATAAACTTCCACAAGTTAACTTTGATCCCCATAAACTATCATGAAGACACGTACAACTGCATTGCAACCATCTTTGGGTGTGTGGTGGGCAAAATGCCTTTCACATACCTCGGTTTGCCTATGGGGACGACCAGGCCATCTGTGCTAGATCTTTTCCCTCTTGTCTGTCGGGTGGAACGAAGGCTTTCTGCTACACTCAACATGATCTCCTATGGGGGAAAATTATCACTACTCAACTCGGTCATCGCCTCCCTAATCATCTTCGCTCTTTGTACTCTCAAGTTGCCAGCGAGCATTATTGAACTTCTGGACAAAATCAGATGCAAATGCTTATGGACCAAAAAAATGGAGAATGGGGATTCTTGTAACTCTCTTGCGGCTTGGGACATGGTCTGCCAACCCAAGGTTTCGGGAGGCCTCGGTGTCATTAATCTCAAGGTACAAAGTGATGCACTTCTACTGAAATACCTTCACAAATTCTATAACCGATGGGACCTGCCGTGGGTGGAACTCATATGGAACACGTATTATAGCAACAAGATCCCCCATGCAGCTGACCCATGCGGGTCCTTTTGGTGGCGGGATGTGATCAGACTAATGCCAATCTACCGAGGGATTACCAATGCCCAAGTGCACACGGGGAAAGACATACTCTTTTGGAAGGATCACTGAACGGATGGTATTCTGGCAGAAACACACCCGCGGGCTTTCTCATTCACCACCCAGGAGGATATTTCTATTAGAGATTTCTTGGGGGCCATGACTTTGCGCGAAACGTTTCATCTGCCGCTTTCGGTTCAGGCGCATGCAGAGACTAGAGATCTTCAAAGTCTCGTACGTGACATTCAACTGCGTGATAGCCTCTCGGGGAATGATAGCTGGAACTGTACTTGGACGACTCAGACGTACTCGGCCAGCAAATATTACAACTTTTACTTCAGGGAGGTTCGGGCCCATCAAACTTATACCTGGCTTTGGAAGTCTAAGGTTACAATGAAAATAAAGGTCTTTGGGTGGCTTCTTCTGTCTGATAGACTCAACACCAGAAACATGCTGAAGCGAAGACACTACAACATTGACAATGACTATACTTGCCCCCTCTGCGAGTCCAACGTGGAAGAAACACTTGAACATCTTTTCTTTGATTGTGCCTTCAGCAAGGACCGCTGGTCTGATATTGCCATCCGCTGGAGCTCTCAAGGTTCACGATTGGATTGGATAAGCACAACTAAAAATGCATGGAACAAGCCAATGTCCATGGCAATATTCCTACAAGCTGCATGGAGCATCTGAAAGGAACGGAATAATAAAGTTTTCAGAAGAATAACACCCACGAAAACATCCTGGATCTCAAGACTAAAAGAGGATCTATCTCTCCTAACTCATAGGGTTGGAGAAAAACACACCTCCTTTCTCACCTCCTTTTTAGCTACTCTTTGATTTGTTCCCTACGCCCCCACCATCCCCAAAGGGACGGCCTGTACAAAACCATATGTAAATCCCCTTCATTTATTAATTTAATTACACAGTAGGAGGCTCTCCTACTGTTTCAGGTGTCAAAAAAATATCACCATCTTCATATCTCAAAACAAATATCAAGCATCAAATTGATCATAACATCCAATTCACTTTCTATGATAGTTTTCATTATGCCCAACTTGGATGCCCATCATTCTAGGACCAATTTTATAACCCTAGAAAATACCATGCTATTCTAAAAGGCTCTCAAAATAATATAAGTGAATCATGAGAGATCAATAATTTCTACAAAATAAAACCACCGCCGTGCTCTAAAAAGATATAAGTGAAGCACTAGAGCAAAATTGTCTAGCTCAAATGATATAAGTGAAGTACATAGAGTATTCTAATAAATTCTGAATCATGTGTGTATCTCCCAAAAGGTGTGTACATCAAGGATGATTGTGGTAAACTAAAAAGCAAAGACTCATATCATACAAGACGCTCCAAGCAAAACACATATCATGTGGCGAATAAAAATATAGCTCCACGTAAAGTTACCGATAGACGAAGACGAAAGAGAGGATGCCTTCCAGGGCATCCCCAAGCTTAGGCTTTTGGTTGTCCTTGAATTACCTTGGGGTTCCATGGGCATCCCCAATCTTAGGCTCTTGCCACTCCTTATTCCATAGTCCATCAAATCTTTACCAAAAACTTGAAAACTTCACAACACAAAACTCAACAGGAAATCTCATAAGCCCTGTTAGTGCAAGAAAGAAAAACCACCACTTAAGGTACTGTAATGAACTCATTCTTTATTTATATTGGTGTTAAACCTACTGTATTCCAACTTCTCTATGGTTCTTACCCCCCGATACTAGCCATAGATTCATCAAAATAAGCAAACAACACATGAAAAACAGAATCTGTTAAAAACAAAATAGTCTGTAGTAATATGTAACTTTCGAATACTTCTGGAACTCTAAAAATCCTACCAAAATACTAAGTACTGGGAAATTTGTCTATTGATCTACTACAAAAAGAATCAACTAAAAAGCACATTTCTGTGATTTACTAAATTATTCTCGTGCGCGCAAAAGTTTCTGTTTTTCAGCAAGATCAACTTAACCATCACCGTAGGTTATCCTATAGATTCTACTTGGCACAAACACTAATTAAAACATAAAACCACATCTAAACAGAAGATAGATAAATTATTTATTACTAAACAGAAGCAAAAATCAAGGAACAAAAATAAAATTGGGTTGGCTCCCAACAAGCGCTATCGTTTAACGCCCCTAGCTAGGCATAAAAACGAGAATAGATCTAAGTAGCCATCTTTGGTATTGGGAAAGAAAAGAGAAAATTTCCTTTCTATAACATTTATCCTTCTATTTTGTTAAAGCACATTGCCATTAATGGAGGAAGAAAGATTAAGCACGTTACGGAAATTTGCATCTAAGCTAGCCTTCATCTCTTTGATAATTTTGTTTTGATAAAAGCATAAGAGAGTAGTGGATTCAAACCTTATCATTCATGGGGTGCCCAAATATAGTTTTCATTTTTTCATAGGTATCTATAGCACCCCCTTCAAGAAAACCTCCTTCAAAAATAGAATCTAGAACTTTCTTGAAAGAAGCGGGTAAGCCAACCTAAAAGCTTTTTAAGTATAACTCAATTTGATATTGTGGCACATAGCTAGCTCGAATCCTTAATAACCTATCCCAAGCATCTTTTAAAGTCTCATCAAGTAAATAACGAAAAATTCCAGAGTCATCTTCATCGAAATTACTCAAACTTTCATTGATAACCCCGGTAGGTCTTTCCATAACATCATTATTTATGAGCTTAGAGAGGACAGAGGGACTATCCAAAGTACTAAAACCCTGGAAAGAACCCCTAGTTCTTTTCGATTCGGCCATGGAAAAGGGAAGGCAAACGATAAAGAGAGGGCAAATAAAATAGAAAGGGAGAAGTGAGGGAGGGGAAAACGAGAGGCAAATGTCAAATAATGTAATGCGAGGGAGATGAGTTTGTGATGGGTACTTGGTATGTCTTGACTTGAGCGAAGACCTCCCCGACAGCGGCGCCAGAAATCCTTCTTGCTACCTCTTGAGCATTGAGTTGGTTTTCCCTTGAAGAGGAAAGGGTGATGCAGCAAAGTAGCGTAAGTATTTCCCTCAGTTTTTGAGAACCAAGGTATCAATCCAGTAGGAGGATCCTCACAAGTCCCTCGTACCTACACAAACAAACAAGAACCTCGCAACCAACGCGATAAAGGGGTTGTCAATCCCTTCACAGCCACTTGCAAAAGTGAGATCTGGTAGAGATAATAAGATAAGATAAATATTTTTGGTATTTTTATGATATAGATTGAAAAGTAAAGATTGCGAAATAAAGTAGATCGGAAACTTATATGATGGAAGATAGACCCGGGGGCCATAGGTTTCACTAGTGGCTTCTCTCAAGATAGCATAAGTATTACGGTGGGTGAACAAATTACTGTCGAGCAATTGATAGAAAAGTGCATAGTTATGAGATTATCTAGGCATGATCATGTATATAGGCATCATGTCCGCGACAACTAGACCGACTCCTATCTACATCTACTACTATTACTCCACACATCGACCGCTATCCAGCATGCATCTAGAGTATTAAGTTCATAAGAACAGAGCAACGCATTAAGCAAGGTGAAATGATGTAGAGAGGTAAACTCAAGCAATATGATATAAACCCCATCTTTTTATCCTCGATGGCAACAATACAATACGTGCCTTGCTTCCCCTGCTGTCACTGGGAAAGGACACTGCAAGATTGAACCCAAAGCTAAGCACTTCTCCCATTGCAAGAAAGATCAATCTAGTAGGCCAAACCAAACTGATAATTCAAAGAGACTTGCAAAGATAACCAATCATACATAAAAGAATTCAAAGGAGATTCAAATATTCCTCATAGATAAAATTGATCATAAACCCACAATTCATCGGATCTCGACAAACACACCGCAAAAAGAGTTACATCGAATAGATCTCCAAGAAGATCGAGGAGAACTTTGTATTGAGATTCAAAGAGAGAGAAGAAGCCATCTGGATAATAACTATGGACCCGAAGGTATGTGGTAAACTACTCACAACTCATCGGACAGGCCTTGGCGATGATGTAGAAGCCCTCCATGATTGATTCCCCCTCCGGCGGAGCGCCGGAAAAAGCCCCAAGATGGGATCTCACAGGTACAGAAGGTTGCGGTGGTGGAAATAGGGTTTCGTGGTGCTCCTAGATGTTTTCAGGGTATGCAAGTATATATACGCAAAGGAAGTAGGTCAAAGGAGCCAGGAGGGGCCCACAAGGGTGGGGGGCGCACCCACCCCCTAGGGCGCACCCTGGACCCTCGTGGCCGCCTCCTTTACTTCTTGACATCCACTCCAAGTCTCCTGGATTGCGTTTGTTCTAAAAAGATCTCTCCTGAAGTTTTCATTCCGTTTGGACTCCGTTTGATATTCCTTTTCTTCGGAACACTCGAATAGGCAAAAAAAACAGCAATTTGGGATGGGCCTCCGGTTAGTAGGTCAGTCCCAAAAATGATATAAAAGTGTAGAGTAAAGCCATAAACATCCAAAACGGGTGCAAATGCAACACGTGGATCTGATAGTGGCTGAGGATGGCATTGAAGAAATCAGAAAAGGGCGGCAGCAACCCATCAAAGACATAGTGGAGGAAGAAGAGGAAGGTCATGCCCTCCTGCAGCATAGACGGGGATGATGCCAGCCAGATCTTCCTTGCCCCTTGCTCATCATGTGTGCTAGCCATCGTCGACCGCACCTTATCCAGGCCCTCATCGTTGAGGATGACAGAGTTCAATAGCGCCGGGCCCGGCCCTGACGGAACCGGCGGCCCTGGCGCATCTACTTTGCCCTCCGCGGTAGCGGAGAGCTTCCTCTTGGGGGCCATGGTGGCGGCGGCAGAGATCGAAAGCAGAGGGAGCAGAAGAGTAGTACGAAGAAGGCGGAAAGGGGGATGAGAAGCAATGATGCACCCTGCGCGGGCAGACTTTATGCCCAAGACGGTGGTTACCGAGGCGTCATGGGGAGTGGGGGCATCCCCATCCCATAATACTGCCACGCGTCCCTGCGTGGGCCCGACAGTCTTAGGCCCCGCGCCGTTTTGTCTCCCCCCAACGGGCGGAACATGCGCACTACAGGCCCAGGGGCTACTATCATCCTAGTAGGAACCAGGGTACCACGGGCCACCTTCCAAGGGCCCAGGAAAGACCGCTTGGCCCAAATCATAAGGCAGCCCCCTGACGGGCGCCACAAGCTAGCAGCCTCCCAAGGACCCTGTCTCGCGAGGGTCTTCCCTCCGTGAAGGACTCCACCGATTCCACTACCACTATAGGCGGCCTTGCGAGGCCCTCCTTGCGAGGCACCCTCTCTTTAGGCCTCACAAGAAGCCATGCAAGGGCGGACGCTGTCGGTGTCAAAACCGGCAGATCTCAGGTAGGGGTTCCCGAACTATGCGTCTAAGGCTAATGGTAACAGGAGGCGGGGGACACAATGTTTACCCAGGTTCGGGCCCTCTCTATGGAGGTAATATCCTACTTCCTGCTTGATTGATCTTGATGATATGAGTATTACAAGAGTTGATCTACCACGAGATCAGAGAGGCTAAACCCTAGAAGCTAGCCTATGATTATGATTGTTGTTGTCCTACGGACTAAACCCTTTGGTTTATATAGACACTGGAGAGGGCTAGGGTTACACAGAGTCGGTTATAGAGAAGGAAATCTACATTATCCGAATTGCCAAGCTTGCCTTCCACGCAATGGAGAGTCCCACCCGGACACGGGTCGAAGTCTTCAATCTTGTATCTTCATAGTCCAACAGTCCGACACAAGTACATAGTCCAGATGTCTGAGGACCCCCTAATCCAGGACTCGCTCAGTAGCCCCTGAACCAGGCTTCAATGACGATGAATCCGACGCGCAGTTTGTCTTCGGCATTGCAAGGCAGGTTCCTTCTCCGAATACTCCATAGAAGATTTTGAACACAAGGATCGTGTCCGGCTCCGCAAAACAATTTCCACATACCACTGTAGAGAGCACAATATTCCACAAATCTAATATGCTGACAACTTTTCATTATACGAACCGTTTTTCTCAACCTGCTGCTGCACGTCTTGTGAGGCGGTTTTATTGGCACATCTTGTCGAAGCAGAGATCATGTTCCCCTTATCATGGGATTCTCATTAATACGGGTGTGGGTAACCCAACCGTGCCGTTAGTATGACTCCTCGATTTAGGCAAGTTCCAAACAGCCACGTGGAGGACGCTTGATATTCACCCTCTTTATAAAGAGGCCTAGACCTGTCCTTTTCTTTCCACACCCAATCCTTCCCTTCCCCTACCTCGAGTTCCAACACCCAAGGTTCAGCTTTAAGCGCTCCGGACCTTCAACCATGTCCGGATCCAACCTTCAAGGCCGGTGGATGGCCTCTTCTGTCACAGAGGAGGACTCCAAGAAGCTTAGGGAGGCTAGGTATCTGACTGCCAAAATCCCCCATAGGCTACCTGCTCAAGGGCAGGTTATCCCCACTCCCGAACCCAACGAGAGTGTTGTATTTGTTTCCCACTTCCTCAGAGGGCTAGGCTTTAGTCTTGAACCCTTCGTAAGAGGGCTCATGTTCTATTACGGGCTAGATTTCCATGATCTAGCTCCAGATTCCATCTTTCACATCTCGTCGTTTATCGTCGTGTGTGAGGCCTTCCTCCGCATTACCCCACACTTTGGCTTATGGCTCAAGACCTTCAATGTGAAGCCGAAGATGATTGACGGGCGACATGCAGAGTGCGGAGGTGCTATAATAAGCAAAGGCACCGACGCCCTATGGCCAAAGGGTTCCTTCACGGAGGTGTCTGACCTATGGCAACGGGAGTGGTTTTACATCACAACTCCCAGAGGGACAAAGCGGGCAGCCGCCCCAGCCTTTCGCTCTGCCCCTCCGCCCCAACTGGCATCATGGGTCAACAAAGGGCTGGACTGGGGACCAGCTAATGACGTGCTGACATTGCAAAGCCGCATCCGAGATCTCCTCAAGAGGGATATCAGTCTGGTCAAAGTAATTCAAGTAATGTTAGTTCGTCGGATCCTGCCATGCCAATGTCAATCTCTCCGTATGTGGGATTTCAATCCGGAAGGACCGTGAACCATTCAACACTTCTTCGGCATGATGCCCGAAGGAATGTATCAATTATTCTTCGGATCATGAATAAAGTGTCCGGACACCACCGAGGATGCGGGTCTCAACTGCAACCGTCCCGATACCCAAGTAAGTAACTCCGCGACCAAACATGCTCTCTTTGTATTTGTTACATTATTCTGAAAAATTACCCTCAGCCAGGACTGGATAAGAAAGGCGGAGAGGATCAGGTGTTCGGCCCCTCTTCCCTAAGGCTCGCCAGATCCCATACTAACTAGGATGCCGGCTCGCGCACCGTATCAAGTGCCATCAGGAGAAGACGAGGGGAGGAATAGGGAAGCCAAAAGCGGGCTTCATACGTTACACATCCAAACCGAGGGAATTAGTGCTTCCGCGAAGGAGGATGATCGGGGAGTTGAGTCTAAAATCCCCTCTCCCCACGGGAAGAACAGGGCCGCCACTGAAGACTTAGAAACGGAGGTTTCCAAACAAGGGAAGAAACCTTCACCAGGGGGCCCTACCCCGAAGGGCATCCTTACCGCACAGCGCCCACAATGGGGTCAGCCGCCAGTCGAGCTTTAAGTGAACAAAGGTACATAGGTAAATATGCCCTGCTCTTTTTTTGAGAATAACAACCGAGACATATGTTTTGCAGTCTGGCTCATAGCCCTTCTCCACAATGTTCATCTTCGGGATCTTCTTCCAGAGATGATGGAGAGCAAAACGCCTCCCCCTGCTTCCCCGCCTCGTGAGACGGACAACCCTGAGGTGTCGTAGCGGAGGATTTCTCCTGATCTACAAAGGCCGAAAGGTAACTCTTCGGCCGCCCGAAGTCCGGAGTTCTTGGCTCCTAAGGAGACCAACAGAAAAAGCCCGGGACTGTCCGGTGTACAACCGGACACATTGATGGATCTTCTGGAGCAGGAGGCTATCTCAGAGGCACATCGTACCTTAATGGGTATGGTGGTTGAGAGGATCTCATCCGCCAAAAGTGGGTTGAATGAAGCTTTCACGAGCCTGCTAAGAGGCTTTGAGGTACGCAAAGTAGTATATATTTTTGACTATACCGCACATGCTAGGTGTGCTTTGTATAGATAGTAGCCCCTGAGACTCTGGTTGCCGTCCAGATGCGGCAAGCAGAGGATCATAGTCTCAAGTAATAACAGCGCTGCTTTTGTGCGTAGGCAGCTGCAGATCCGGCGGCTGACCGAACTGCTGAATTTGCCGAATTGAGGCGGCAACTTGACGTGGCGGATGCGGATATCACGCTTGTTAACAAGCGACTTGACGAGGCACATGGTATGTATATTTGGGTGGTCAGCAAATACTAAGAAGAGCCTGATGCTAGTATTTATAGTATGCTTTGACTGCAGATGGAGCTGCCGCCGTGGAGACCCTTCGGGTAGAACTTGCACCAAGGAGCAAGCCAGGAGAAGTGATGCGGCCGCCCTGAAGGCAGCCGAAGAATTGAAAGCCGAATAGGCCGTGCATCGCCAAAGCGAAGATAAAATAGCCAACATGGCTCTTGAGCTGCAGAATGCCACTAGCCGATATGAGCTCCTCGAAAAGCATAGCCAAGCAAAAATGGCTGACCTAAAGAAGGCCTTGGAAGCAGCCAAGGAAACTCGCTCTGAAATCAGAGCGGCGCGGGAGGAGCTTTGTCAAGCCGGAGATATCACGGCTGGGAAGCCCTTTTTATTGTGGATGAAGTTCAGCAATTCGAAGTATGCCCCACTTGATCAATTGTGGAGTTCTACAGACGCATACTTGGATTTAGCAAAGAGTGTTGCTGATGTGACTGAGTATTTCAAAGATCAAAAAGATCATGAAGTGGAGAGATTGTTCTGGTCGCAGTTCAGTAATCCAAGGCGTCCACTGCTATTGAATGAGCAAATGGCCGAGTGGGCCGAGCTTCATAGGTTGTCCGGGCTTGCCATGAAGGCCGTCGTGGATCATCTGTGGCCCAAGGAACCAAGTCCGGATAGTTATTTTGGTTTAGTGCAATGATTTCTTCATGTTGTGCCACATATCAATGCTGTCAAGAGGTCAGCGTGCATAGAGGGTGCACGGATGGCTCTTGCCCGTGTTAAGACATATTGGGCGGAGATGGAGGCCACCGATGTTGCAACCAGGGGTCCGCCCGGGGGTCAGGACTCGCCCGAGCACTATTTTGAAGAAGTCCTAGAAGGTGCCCGTTTAATAGAGGCTTAGTGCTCAAAGAGTACCATGTTCCAGTGACATGTATCTTGATTGTAAAAACAATGCTATTTTGATTATAAAGGCTGTATTTATACTTTTGCCCGTAAAGTATTATAGTGCCTCCTGTGCGACCGTTTATGTATGGATGTATATAACCTGAAAGTTTGCAGTCGTCAGCTTCAGCCCCCATGCATATAATGTGGGGGTGTTCGGTAAAGCGTGTAATCACACTTGATCCAGTGTCTTGGTCCGTTAAGGAGGTGATAGCGCGGCGAACAAGGCAATCAGACTATATAGCTTTAACACTTTCACTTAGCCACAGGAGTTTGATGGTGGGGCTACTATATATCCCCTGGTACGTCCGTGTTCATCCAAATACGATGCGCGTACATACGTGACCGGGAAACCGGTCCTTCATTAATGCAGAGGAATCATGAAGATTTTGCTGAGTCATCGAGTGGTTGACCAGTCTCTCGCTTTATCATGACAGTCAATTTTCGGCTTTCTCTACTGAGGTGCTCATCCAGGTGAACTAGGGCACAATCGCAGTAGTTCTCCCGGTGCCACCTTAGCCGATAGAGCGGAACGTAAGGTAGCAAAACATGAGAGCCGGGCAAACCCAACTATTGACCAAAGACATGATTCGGAGCTAATGCATATAAGGCCAAACTTGCGACGCCGAACACTCCCGAAGGTATTCGGACTTTATAAAATATACTGGGATGAGTACCGCCCTCGATAATGAGCCCTGAATATCCAGGTACGTGCATTAATCTGGCGTGACGAAATGCCAATAATGCCAGTATCCCTCTCGGTTGTTTTAAGTGCCCGTAGGGTGTGAAGCAACAAGAGACAATAAAAAAGGTTTACACAGGGTCTTAATCTAAAAATAAACCTTTGAACGGGGCCCTGCTGCACGTCTGCGCCTTTGTCTCCATTGCGCTATATCCTGGAAGGGTGTTGCACGATGATCATCTGTAAAAAAGAAAAACCCAGGTGAAAGAATCTGGTGTGATCGTGCGAAAAGTTGGTTATTCTTAATGAACCATGAGAATTCAATCTATTATTGTATTAATAGGGTCGAGCCGAACTATGGACCCTTTATACATGCAGGCAGCCCCTAGCACCACATGTGGTGGTGTATCCGTCGACCCAAGCTCAGGTTTATCTGGGCTGCTACAACTAGTGGTGCGCCAGACACGTCTAACCGTGTCCGTGGTCTTGACGACCGATCATTTATTCGGGTTGGAGAGGCCATTCAGTGGTTCGTCTGCTAGAGCCGCCACATATTCTTCTACACGCAAAGAACGCTCTGTATTTCCGCTAATTGTGATGAGGCCACGTGGACCGGGCATCTTATGTTTAAGATAAGCGTAATGCGGTACTGCATTGAAACGGGCGAAGGCCGTTCGTCCGAGCAGTGCGTGATAGCCGCTTTGGAATGGAGCGATGTCGAAGATTAGTTCTTCGCTTCGAAAGTTGTCGGGAGAACCGAATACTACCTCTAATGTTAGAGAGCCCGTACAGCGGGCCTCTACGCTTGGTATTACTCCTTTAAAGGTAGTACTGCTTTGGCTAATTCTTGACGGGTCTATCCCCATTTTGTGGACAATGTCCTGATGTATCAGGTTAAGACTACTGCCGCTATCCATGAGGACGCGGGTGAGATGGTATCCGTTGATTATTGGGTCGAGCACCAAGGCAGCCGAACCTCCATGCCGGATACTAGTCGGATGATCCCTGGATCGAAAGTGATCGGGCAGGCCGACCATGGGTTGAATTTGGGGGCGACGGATTCTACAGCGTATACGTCTCGGAGTGTGCGTTTGTGCTTCCTCTTTGGTATGTGGGTGACGTAGATCATGTTCACTATTTTGACCTCTGGTGGAAAAAATTTCTGTCCCCTGGTGTTCGTCTGGCGAGGTTTGTCCTCGTCTTCACTTGGCGGCTCCCTCCCCTTGTGTTCGGCATTTAGCTTGCCGGCCTGCTTGAAGACGCAGCATTCTCTGTTGGTGTGATTCGCAGGTTTCTCGGGAGTGCCATGAATCTAACATGATCTGTCTAGAATTTTGTTTAGGCTGGACGGTCCATCTCTGCTGCCTTTAAATGGCTTTTTCCGTTGACCGGGTCGAGATCCCCTGAATCAGTTATTTACTGCTGTACTGTCTGGGTTGTCTTCATTATTTCGACGCTTGTTTTTATTGCATCACAGCTTCCCATTACCGTCCCTGATTTCGGATGTGCCTGGGTCGCTGGTGCCGCTGCGGGCCAACCAACTGTCCTCGCCCGCGCAAAAGCGGGTCATAAGGCTAGTTAGGGCTGCCATTGTCCTTGGCTTTTCCTGGACGAGGTGTCTGGTGAGCCATTCATCTCGGACACTGTGTTTGAAAGCCGCTAAGGCTTCGGCGTTCGGGCAGTCGATGATTTGGTTCTTCTTGGTGAGAAATCTATTCCAAAGCTTACGGGCTGACTCCCCAGGTTGTTAGATTATGTGACTTAAATCGTCTGCATCCGGGGGTTGGACATATGTCCCTTGAAAATTAGCCCTGAAAGCATCCTCGAGTTCCTCCCAACTTCCGATGAAATTTTCTGGGAGGCTTTTGAGCCAGTGCCAAGCTGGTCCTTTCAACTTGAGGGGTAGGTATTTGATGGCGTGGAGATCGTCTCCACGAGCCATATGGATATGAAGAATGAAGTCCTCAATCTAGACTGCAAGGTCTGTTGTTCCGTCGTATGCCTTGATGTTCACGGGTTTGAACCCCTCTGGAAATTCATGATCCAGTACCTGATCGGTGAAGCACAGGGGGTGCGCGACACCCCTATATTTTGATGTGTCGTGGCATGATTTCGACGGATGTAGTGTTCGGTGTTGATTCTGAGCTAGTATTCGATCAGTGTAGTCGTTTTGGTGACCGTGGTCCTGCGTAGGAGCACGCTTCCTAGATCCATAGATGGACCTGGCCATACTGGCTCTTTTGTCCAGGTGCTCACGTAGATCGTGTGCTGACTTGTTTGCGGCGTCATGGGCCGCTTTGTCTCGGCCACGGGATGGTCGGTCCGGCAGATCAACCGTACTGTTTTTCGACGGGATGGGCTCTAAGGCCTCGTCGTCGAATTCGGGCAGCAGCTTGCGCTTTGGGTAGCTCTTGGTGTGGTGATCGCCACCGTATTTTTCGTCAGTGTTGAGCACTTTGTTCCATCTGCGATTGAGCGTATCCTGCACGGCCTTAAGCCTTTGCTTCTGCTTCTTCAATCTCCTCGTGGTGGCGATAAGCCTTTTGTGGAGGTCTTCTTGTTCCAAGTGCTTTTCCGGGATGATGAGTGCATCATAGTCCGGACTGTTCTCCTCTCCAGAGACAGGTTTATAAGTTTTATTTTCGGCATTGCTGTGATCGGACAGCGGCCCCGGACTATGTTCCCCGCCTCCTGGCTCATCCTGCTCCATTGCTGGGTCCATGGGGTCGTCGTTACCTTTCGAGTCGACCGGGGTATTATTCTTTCTTGTGCAGTTATCATTGTTTTTGTTGTGGCGGGATTTAGAGCGGCGCCGACGTCGGCGCTTTGGTTGCTTCTCAAGAGGGTTATCCTCCATTGCCTCACCGCCATTGCTTTCTTTGGGTGTATCCACCATGTATATATCATATGACGAGGTGGCTGTCCAGCGCCCTTTGGGCGGTGGTTCCTGTTCTTCTCCGGCATCATCGTCCATATCGTTGATGTCTTCGGAGTCGAAGTCAAGCATGTCGGTTAAGTCGTCGACAGTGGCTATTAAGTGGGTGGTGGGCGGGGAACAAATTTCTTTGTCGTCCGCTTCCCACTCAAGCTGGACATAGTTCGGCCAAGAGTCTCCTGACATGGAGAGAGATTTTAACGAATTTAGCACGTCACCCAAGGGCGAGTCCTGGAAGATATCTGCGGAGGTAAACTCCATGATCAGTGCCCAATCAGGTTCAATAGGCACGGATGCGCGCAGTTCGGAGCCTATGGCCGGAGACGAGTCCGAGGGTCCGATGACGTAGACCTCATTGGAGGCGAAGTCTGTGTTCAGCTCTATCGCCGTTGAGTGTGCGGCCTCCGGGGCGTGGTCCGTCCACCCGTCCTCGGATGGCACGATCCGCTCCGGACTGAGAGCCGGGGCATCTGCAGGTGTGATCTCCCGAACATCGTCCGATGGCAGATCTAAGTCATGCTCATCGTGACTGTTCGGTGCGCTTGTCATGGGCTCGAATCCGTCGAAGATCAAGTCTCCGCGGATGTCGGTGGTGTAGTTCAGGCTTCCAAACCCGACCTGACGACAAGGGGCATAACTATCGATCTGCTCCAGATGGCCAAGCGAGTTGGCCCGCAGTGCGAAGCTGCCGAATACGAAAATCTGTCCAGGGAGGAAAACCTCACCCTGGATCGCGTCGTTGTAGATGATTGAAGGAGCCATCAAGCCTTACCGCGACGACACAATGGAACTCTCAATGAAAGCACCAATGTCGGTGTCAAAACCGGTGGATCTCGGGTACGGGGTCCCGAACTGTGCGTCTAAGGCTAATGGTAATAGGAGGCGGGGGACACAATGTTTGCCCAGGTTCGTTCCCTCTCTATGCAGGTAATACCCTACTTCCTGCTTGATTGATCTTGATGATATGAGTATTACAAGAGTTGATCTACCACGAGATCATAGAGGCTAAACCCTAGAAGCTAGCCTATGATTATGATTGTTGTTGTCCTACGGACTAAACCCTCCGGTTTATATAGACACTGAAGGGGGCTAGGGTTACACAGAGTCGGTTACAGAGAAGGAAATAAACATTATCCAAATTGCCAAACTTGCCTTCCACGCAAAGGAGAGTCCCACCCGGACACGGGATAAAGTCTTCAATCTTGTATCTTCATAGTCCAACAGTCCGACACAAGTACATAGTCCAGCTGTTCGAGGACCCCCTAATCCAGGACTCCCTCAGATGCCGCCCGTCATGTGGGTGACGTCGATAAAGCGGGCACCAGCCTGCGCGACCAGGATAGTTCCCCCTTTAGTGCTTAGGGAGCAGCTGTGTCAACCTACCCCTAAAGCAAGTCCCAAGGGTTCCCCTTTGGTGATAGAAGACTGTAACACCCCGAGAATCATGCTACAGTAATCCCCTGTTGATGGTGCCATGTCATCACTCCTATTGTTGCTAATCCTCATTTGCTTTCAAACTCAATTCAAATTCAAATCCAAATTTAAAGTCAAAATTCAAATTTCTCAAACATGAAAACTAAAATGTTCAAAGTGTGGCAAATAATCCATAACTAATTTTGGTGGCAGAATCAACTTTTTACAATGTGTTTAAGTGCTCTAAACTAATCAAAATAGTGGCCTAAATAATAATTTAATTGCTTTATAAATTATAAAAATTCTGAACTATTTTATTTTGGTGCGAGATTAATTATAGCAGTGGCCTAAGTTTAAATGATATTTTAGGTGCAAGTTTTGTGTTTTATAAAACTATTTTGCTTTTTGAAAACTAAAAGGAAACAGAAAGTAAAAAATAAATAGAAAAACAATTAGAAAAGGAAAAAAGGAGGATTTCCCCTGCCAGCCTTACCACTGAACCGGCCCAGCGGCCCACTCCCCCTTCGGTCGTCTTCTCCTGTTTTCCGAGACGCATCGCTACAGAGCCAGGCTCCCGCCCGACCACCTCGACGGCGTCG
>NW_025225099.1:1037406-1056320 GCF_018294505.1 Triticum aestivum | reverse complement strand
GATCCACTTCGCCTCCTCCCTCGCTCGCTCCCGTCGATCTGGATGAAGTCAGACGCCACCATCGCCAAGGCCGTTGTCGTCCACGTGCCCATCGTCACCCCCACGCCCTGAGCTTGCATCCACGAGCTCCGCCGTCTCCTGCTGCGTCGTCCACGCCCTCGAGTTCGTGCTGGGAGCCCCTACCTCGCTGATTCCATCGTCGTCTTCAACCTTCAGCCATCGACGCGTCCGCGACGATTGCGGATGTTCTGCTGCTCATAAACCACCAACGGGCCGTCATGTGCCTTCCCGGTGAGCTCCTCTTCTCGTTCCCCTGTTTCGGCCTTGGTTCTGTTGCCGTATTCGCCGTCTCTCTGCCCGCCTGGGCTCATGACTCGCTCGCGGTCGCCATGCTCTGTCGCGCCCCCTGCTCGACTAACTGCACCCCCGCGCACGTTGTGGATCCTGACCACGCTCCCCTAGCGAGCGCCTGCCCCCTCTCCCTCTTGCTGTTGCAGCCTACTGACGCTGCGCCCACGGCCGCTGATGCCTCGCACCGCCACTGCCGCTGCCCCCTTCCGCTTCTACTCGCTACAGCCTTTGCCCGTGTCGGCGGTCGCCCTCGGCAACAGTCGCCACGTGCTGTCCGCGCTCCCGCCAGGCTCCCAGATGCGCGTGGTTGCGCCTCCCTCCCACTTGCCCCGACAAGCTGCTACCGCGCGGCTACTACCCTGTGCTGCTGGTGCTGCCTCCTACTACAGCCGCCACGCCCTGCCCGCGCGTGACCCACCGCCTCCGACCTCCGCGTCCGCATACACCCACTACCAGCCCCGCTGATCACCTCCCATTCAACGGCCGCCCGCGCCTGGGCTCGGTGGCTGTCGTCGCCACCTGCTCATGCGAGCCAGGCCATAGAGGCCGGCTCGCTCTCTGTTGCCTGGGGCCGGCCCTATCCAGATTAGGGGCTAATCCCCCAATTAACACTAACCCCCCATTAGTCTAACCCCGCACTAACTAGTCAATTACATGTGGGGCCACACTGCTAACTAATTAATTAGTCAAAAACTGTGACAATGACACGTGGCCCCCACACCTTGTTGACCAGTCAAACTTTCACTTGTCAACAATCAACCCTGCCACTGGACCCCACCTGTGAGCCACTTTGCCAATTTTCTGGGTACACTTCTGTGTACACATAGCTTTTACCAATTATTTTTCGAATTAACAAATAATTTCAGAATATTGTTTAAACTTCGGAAATTGATGCGGCTTGAACTACATTGGCTTGAAATACATGCGGCTTGAACTACGGTAGGTATTTCCCTCAGTGATGAGACCAAGGTTATCGAACCAGTAGGAAAACCATGCAACACTATGTAAACGGTACCTGCACACAGAGAACAAATACTTGCAACCCGATGCGTAAGAGGGGTTGTCAATCCCTTCCGGGTAAAAGATAGATTTGTTTTGTAGTAGATTGGATAAATTGATCTTGCAATACAGCAAAATAAAATAAATAAAGAAAAGTGCATCAAGGTATTAAGTTCACGAGAAAGGGAGTAACGCAATAAGAACGATGACATGATGTAGACAAGATCTATTCATGTAGGATTAGACCCCATCTTGTTATCCTTAATAGCAATGATACATACGTGTCATGTCCCCTTTTGTCACTGGGATTAAGCACTGTAAGATCGAACCATCACAAAGCACCTCTTCCCATGGCAAGAAAAATCGATCTAGTTGGCCTAACTAAACCAAAGATTCGAATAAGAAATACAAGGCTATAAGTAATCATGCATATAAGAGATAAAAACTCAAATAACTTTCATGGATAAAATAGATCTGATCATAAACTCAAAGTTCATTGGATCCCAAAACACACACCACAAAAGGAGTTACATCAAATAGATCTCCAAGGGACCATTGTATTGAGAATCAAAAGTGGGAGAGAGGAAGCCATCTAGCTACTAACTACGGACCCGAAGGTCTACAATGAACTACTCATGCATCATCGGAGAGGCACCAATGAGGATGATGAACCCCTCCATGATGGTTTCTAGATTGGATCTGGTGTTTCTGGAATTTGCGGTGGCTGGAATTGTGTTTCCTCGACTCCCCTAGGGTTTTTGGATTTTCGGGGTATTTATAGAGCAAAGAGGCGGTGGGGAGGTGGCCGAGGTGGGCATAACCCACCAGGGCGCGCCCGGGCCCCCAGGCGCGCCTAGGTGGGTTGTGCTCCCCTCGGAGCCCCCCTCTGGTACTTCTTTGGCCCATCGTGTGTCTTCTGGTCTAGGAAAAATCTCCAAAAAGTTTCGCTGCGTTTGGACTCCATTTGGTATTGATTTTCTATGAAGTAAAAACAAGCAAAAAACAGGAATTGGCACTGGGTACTATGTTAATAGGCTAGTCTGAAAAAATGATATAAAGTTACTATAAAATGATTGTACAACATCTGAGATTGATAATATAACAACATGGAATAATAAAAAATTATAGATACGTTGGAGACGTATCAGAAATTCATATAAATTTAACCGTAGCTTCGATGAAAAAGTTTTCTACATGAAAGTTGATCAGAAAAATGAGATGAACCCGAATACGCTATTGACATACCTGTCAGATGCCTCTAGCAGTGCAAACATGGGACCTTCCCCTCCGGTTCATCTGTTTGACAGATGTTCAAAACCGGGAAAACGTTCAAGTTAAATTCCCGCTTCGTCTGCAACGTGTAGAACCGCGTTAGGTGGCCCCCAATGCAATGTTTTGCTTTATCATGCTTTGTGATGCATTGTTTGCTCTGTTATTTATTATGTTCTCCCACTGTTACTTCTTTCTGGTTGAACCGGTGCTCGCCTGCTTCACCGTCGAAGGTTCTTATCTGTCTTCAGAGCTTCCAGGCAAGCAAACCCCCTTGATCATACTGATATCGCCCATTCTCTCCTCTCTTATGCTTGCATTAGACTGCTACTGCTTTTGTATCATCCTATTCTGATGCATAGCCTGTTTTTATTACCTGCTTTCATACCTTACCTGTTTTATCCTAAACTGCTTAGTATAGGTTGGTTAGTGATCCACCAAAGACCCCTCACCTTGTCTCAGTTGCCCCCGTTTGATGACTGATGACTCGACCAACGTGATCGATGTCCAGAGCCTGACACATCACATCACACCTCCTTAGTTGTACGACACTCCAGGGTTAATATCGAGTGCCGAGGGTAATACCTTGTATAGCACTTATGATGTTAACTCTGTAGTGTAGTTAATTGGTCGTGGTCATTGAGGGTGATTCCTCCTTCACCACTCCTAATAACGACTCCGTCGTGCAACCCCTCAGGTGTGGACCATCGAGGGTGATTCCTCCAAGTCCACCTTGACAGTTACATCGAGTGGGAATCCATCGAGGGTGATTCCTCGGGTTCCCCTTGCTGTTTCGGACACACGATTACTTTGACTTACCACATAACCATGTACTAAAGTCGGGTCGGTCGTGAGGGGTACCCGCGAGTTGATGTATAGTTGGGTTGATCTGGAGGATACCCGCGAGTTTTCCATGCGGCGCGGCCGGGCATTTTTAGCCCTTGCCGCAAGTCCGTGAGACGACGCGACGGGACCACATATCTGTTAGGAATCGTTGCATGAAAAAATAAAAGTTTTTCTACACACACGCAATGATCTATCCATGGAGATGCATAGAAACGTGGGGGAGAGTGTGTCTACGTACCCTCGTAGACCATAAGCGGAAGCGTTTCACAACACAGTTGATGTAGTCGAACTTCTTCGCGCTTCAACCGATCAAGTATTGAATGCACGACACCTCCGCGTTCTGCACACGTTCAGCTCAGTGAAGTCCTTGCCTTCTTGATCCAGACGTCGAGGTATTAGATGAGTTCTGTTAGCTTGACGGTGTGGTGACGGTGATGGTGAAGTGATCTCCGCAGGGCTTCGCCCAAGCACGGCGAAAATATGACGGGGGTGTAAACGGTGGAGGGGGGCGCCGCACACGGCTAGGCAATTTCTGGTGTGTGCTAGGGGCGCCCCCCCCATATATATATAGGTGGGAGGGGGAGGGGGAGGGGAGAGGCCAGGAGGCGCCCCAACTAGGACCGAATCCTACTTGGGGTTTTTCCCAAGCCGCGCGCCCCCCTGCCATATATATCGCACGGGGAAGGAAAGAGGGGGGAGGGGGAGGAAGGGGGAATCCTATTCCCTTTCTTTCCGTTCCTCCTTCCCCTTTCCTTATCCACTGTGGCCGGCCCATATGGAGGGTGCACCAGCCCCTTGTGGCTGGTGCGTTTCCCTTCTTGGCCCATAAGGGCCATATCTTTTGCCCGGGGTGCCCGGAACCCCTTCCGGTGACCCGACATGTACCTGGTACCCTCTGGAACACTCCCGGTGTCCGAATACCATCGTCCCATATATCAATCTTTACCTCTCGACCATTTAGAGACTCCTCGTCATGTGCGTGATCTCATCCGGGACTCCAAACAATATTCGATCACCAAATGACATAACTCATATAATACTATATCGTCATCAAACATTAAGCGTGCGGACCCCTACGGGTTCAAGAACTATGTAGACATGACCGAGACACCTCTCCGGTCAATAACCAATAGCGGAACCTGGATGCTTATATTGGCTCCTACATATTCTATGAAGATCTTTATCGGTCGAACCGTTATGACAAGATACGTAATTCCCTTTGTCTATCGGTATGTTACTTGCCCGAGATTCGATCGTCGGTATCTTCATACCTAGTTCAATATCGTTACCAACAAGTCTCTTTACTTGTTTCATAATACATCATCTTGGGACTAACTCCTTAGTCGTTTGCTTGCAAGCTTATGATGTGTATTACCGAGAGGGCCTAGAGATACCTCTCCGATACTCGGAGTGACAAATCCTAATCTTGATCTATGCCAACTCAACAGACACCTTCAGAGATACCTCTAGAGCATCTTTATAATCACCCAGATACATTGTGACATTTGATAGCACATAAGGCATTCCTCCGGTATCCGGGTGTTGCATAATATCATAGTCGAAGGAATATGTATTAGACATGAAGAAAGCAATAGCAATAAAACTGAACGATCATTATGCCAAGCTAACGGATGGGTCTTGTCCATAACATCATTCTGCTAATGATGTGACCCCATTATCAAATGACAACTTATGTCCATGGTTAGGAAACCTTAACCATATTTGATCAACGAGCTAGTCTAGTAAAGGCTTACTAGGGACATTATGTTTGTTTAGGTATTCACACATGTATCAAGGTTTCCGATAATACATTTCTAGCATGGATAATAAAACTTTATCATGAATAAGGAAATATAAAATAACAACTTTATTATTGCCTCTAGGGCATATTTACTTCAGTCTACCACTTGCAATGGAGTCAATAATCTAGTTCACATTGTCATGTGATTAACACCCATAGTTCACATCACTATGTGACCAATACCGATGAGGAGCATCCCACGATCACCCCCTTGGACGTATCTACATCTCCCATGACACCACTTGGACCAATGACAAGAGCTCGAGCAAAGGCTATCAAAGATAAGGTCAACTTGCTCCTCTCCGAACTCCGACTCTCTACACATGAGACATGGCTACTACCTCAAGCGGAAACACTATGTGTGATCAGGTACTTGCAGGAAGGCCATGGAACAGCTACATCCAATGGACAAGACGGCGAGGACACCAAGTATGAAGGACAAGAAGAAGAGCTACTAGAGAAGCCCCAGCCACCGGACGTCTGACCAGGACCGGACGTCCGGCGCCTGATGCTCTAGCCAGCGGACATCCGGCCAAGACCGAATGTCCGACGTCTGAAGGCCCATCCGACCCAGATCCCAACTGACAAAAGCTACAGCGAGAAGACGTTCGGCCTCCTACGGACAACCAACACCACCTCCCAGCGAGCGGACGTCCGGCCTCCTCCGGACGACCGACAGTTCGACACTCGAGCAAAATCTGCAGAAGTCCAAAGCGACCGGACGACCGGCCATCTCTGGACGTCCGGTACCATGTTACAGAATGAAATTCGCGGAAGTCCAAGCCCTACCGGACGTCCGGACCCCCGCGAGCCACTAGACGACCGTCCTAGCTTCGGGCTCGAGGCCCATGTACCCTTTCATTTCGCCCCCTTTTGCACTTAGACTATAAATATACCTCCTCCTTCTCCTAGTTAGGGTTAGCAAAGGATTAGCTCATATTTGTGTGAGAGCTTTGCTCATCCACTTGGTTACTTCTCCATCGGAGTTCACGACCTCTTCGGAGAAGATCCCCCAAGCGGATTCAAGACCCCTTTACAGGATGACCCCCTCAAGACCTCCTCACAGAGAAGAACTACCGCCACTTGTATCGTCCTTTGTTGGATTCGGATCATGTATCTCTTTGTGTTTCGAGGATCTAGCATATGCGTGACCGAATCTTGTTGGTTGAGTGATTTCTCTCGTGTTTCCCCTTGTGATTTCTACTCGTGTTCTACGTGTTCTTCGTAGGATTCCCTCCAATCGTCAAAGAACGGGCATCTAGGGTTCTACCCTACATCATCTTGGTATCATGAGCCACGTTGATCACGTATTTGGAGCCACTACCCCTTGTTTTCTAGCTTGATTTTGTTGTGTTCTTCGCCAATTTCGAAAATCCCCACCAAAAATAGCCCCAATTTTTTTGTGATTTGTTGGTGTGATGAAGTTTTGTTGGATTTGATCCATGGATTTGCTTTGCCATGAGTGGATCTAGCTTTCCCCCATCATGTCCACCATTTCCATCCACAAAATCGCTCGAATTTGACCAATTTCGCCACCTCCACCACGAACCCTAGCTGTTCATCCTGTGCCCGAAATCGCCCAGGCACCGGGCGTCCGCTAGCTACCGGACATCCGATGACCGGACGACCGCTCCACTCCAGAGGTCCGTTGTTCGGTGACGAAAATGGAAAATTCCAGTTTGGCCTCCACCACCTCTCCACCTTCCACCACCGCATAGCACTCCGACCCCACCACCGCTTTCCGCCAGCACCACCATCACTTACCCGCTACCAACTCCGACAATTTTGACACGTTTTGATTTGAGAATTTGAGTTGTGGTTCCCGTGTCCTATTGTGTTTCGGCTATATAGGTACGGTGCAACATCAACGTCACCACCACTCATCTTGGCCAAGGACTCATCATTGCCAACAACCACCCTTGCTTACAAACGACTACCTCGACGGTAACCTCGACAACATCTTTGTCTACTTCTTGCCATTGCATTGATAACCCCCATAGCCTTACTTTTGCGTACCTTGCCTATCAAGACTAGCCTTTGAGTATTGCTGGCAACATGACTTGTGAACATTAGTAATCATACTTCCCATAGCATACATACCATATCATCGTGGTGCATCTCTTGGTATCATCTTTTGTGTCACAAAGTTGTCATCGCATACACAATTGCTATCTTGGTTCGTGAAGTTTTGCATGAGAAAAGAGCTCAAAAGAGAAAGAGCCAAACAAGCTTTTAAGTAAGAGGGAAAGATAAGCAAAGAGCTTATAAGCAAGAACCATAGCATCATACTACATTAAGATTGTCATACTCGATCATCTTGGATCATATCACCGGAATACCATTCATATATCATACTTGGGATATAAGTCGTTGCATTTTTGATTAGTAGGTTGTGCACAAGTTTCGTATCCACCTATTGTGCAATCGTGCTAGCGTCTTTGTAGTGTTGTGCAACAAGAGCATTTTCGTGGATTCCACATTTTGGCTCATTCCTTGGTTGCACGACCCCGCTCATCTATTTGTGTGTGTGTTTTCGTGTACCATACCTTGCTATTGGTCTACTTGTTGCATCCGCAAATTTGAGAATCTTCTCCAACTTTATTGAGTCTCACTAACAATTGCATCAAATTTTGTGCCACCATCCTAACCGAGCTCCACCATAAGCTTTTACTTGTGTAGGTGTGAGAATCAACAAGAATTGGTACCAATTGTGCTATTTCCTTGTTCCACATTTGAGTGATCATTGATCCATCTTCAACATCGGTCAAGGTACATTTGGTATAAGTTCTTCTCTTTCTCCCACTCACATATTTGCTTGGAATGATGGATAGGCCAAGTTCTTCTACCAACCCACTCTTCATTGAGCAAGACGACGACATGTCATCCTATGCCACCAAGAGCCACCTCTTCGGTGCACAAAGAGCTTTGCATCAAGAACAACAAGCAATGAGCGACCGCATTGACAATCTTGCCACCGACTTGCGACTCTTCGAGCAACGAACAAGAGACTACTTCAACAACAAGCTTGAGCACACAAATAAGAGAATGATGCAAGAATGGATGAGATTCATGCCTTTTTGGTAAACCGCTCTTCCACCACTCCATCCTACTCAAGACGGAGCCGCTCGAGTCGACACTCTGACGACACCCTCTCCAGTTCAAGTACACCAACATCGAACACTCTACGTCGAGCCACGCACCAAGACCGTCATGCAACTCACAATCCTCTATACGACAATCATCCACAAGAGCAATTCGACGAGAAAGCACATCGTCATCGCCAAAACCAAGCTACTCTTGCACAAGCACAAGAAAGGCAATGTCAACGTCACGAAGAGGAAGAGCGGGCGCGTGAACACCAAGACGAGCAAGACATTGAAGCACTCCGTCTTCAACAAAAACAACGTGAAGCACAAGAACTTGAGGCGCAACGTGCCCTTCGAGAGTCAAGTCGAGCCGTCACCAACCGCAACTGAGATACACACAATCAAGATGAAGCACTTCGCGATGAAATTCAATAGCTAAACTACCAAGCAAGCGTGCATCGTCAAGTTCCTCAAGCTCCTCCACAAGCTCGACAAGCTCCTCCACAACCTCAAGTTCACCAAGAGCATGATGACTATGGAAATCCTCCATGCCAAGAGCAATATGAGGTTGACAATCATCCACGTCAAGTGCATCATCATCACCCTCGACCCCAACAAGTTCAAGTTCACCATGCCCAAGTTCACCGGAAGCAATGATCCTGAAGAGTACTTTTCATGGGCATTGAAGGCTAACAAAATCTTCCACTTGCACAACTATGAGGAAGAGAATAAGATCGTGATGGCATCCCTTGAGTTCCAAGACTATGTGCTCATATGGTGGGAGAAAGTCCTTGAGCACTGAGAAGCAAGAGGTGAACCACCAATCATCACATGGGTCAAATGAAGGATGTCATGAGAGCATGCTTCATGCCAACATACTACAACTGCGACCTCTTCAAGAAACTCCAACTCCTCAAGCAAGGAACAAAGAGTGTTGAAGAATACTACAAGGAAATGGAGATTGCCATGATATGATCCAATGTCACAGAAGATGATGAGCAAACTATAGCTTTCTTGAATGGCCTCAATCATCCCATCAAGAATATTGCTGACTTCCAACCCTACTCCAACCTCATTGAGCTAGTGCATCAAGCTACCAAAGCGGAATGTCAAGTGCAAGATGACTTCAAGTATGCCAAGTACTCTTCCAAGAGCTACGGCTTCTCCAACTCCCAAGCCTCCACGACTCCAACAACTTCTACCTCAACCAAGCCATCTACAAGCAATGGCGACAAGTCGAGTTACAAGAAAACTTCAACAACCTCAAGTCGTCCTCCTACTACAAGCAACTTCAAGCCGAGAGCTTCATCATATACTCCAACCGATGAGACCGTCAAGACAAGTTCCATCAAGTGTTTCACATGCGGTGGCCGAGGCCACAAGTCCATTGAGTGTACCAACAAGCGCACCATGATCCTCAATGACGACGGAACATATGACTCCATGAGTGAAGAGGAGATGGAAGCCCTTGAGCAAGTGGCCATGCACCGGCGCGTGAACAAAGATGAAGATGATCAAGTCTTTTGTGATGAGGATTCGAGCCCCACTCTCGTTGTCTCCAAGGTCTTGACTCTTCAACGTCAACAAAACGAAGACCAAAGATGCCATATCTTCCACACCAAGGCCGACATCAATGGAAGGTCCGTCAAGGTCATCATCGATGGAGGTAGCTGCCATAACTTGGCAAGTGAAGAACTATGCTCCAAGCTCCAATTGGTCAAGATGAAGCACCCGCACCCCTACAAGGTTCAATGTCTAAGCGATTCTGGCACAATCCAAGTCGAGCATATGGTACAAGTTTCCTTCAAGATAGGAGCATATGAAGACACTTTGGAGTGTGATGTCATTCCGATGTCCATTTGCCACCTCCTTCTTGGACGACCATGGCAATTTGACATATGAAAGGAAAGGAGTACATGCTACGACCTATGTCTCCAAGTCAAGTGATCGCCGACAAGCAAGCCACCCATCATGGAGAGAATAGTGAGAGAGAGAACCACCACAAAGAGAGTGAGCGCCACAAGCCAAAATCGAGTGCCTCCACGATGAGCGACAAGAAAAACTTAGTCCTATTTGCTACCAAACGTGAGATGAGAGAAGTGTGTAAGAACCCATCAAGTGTTATGCACTATGTCCTTTTGTGCAAGGACGAGGCACCAAAAACTAACACCTCTCACATTCTACCTTTAGTGTTGTTTTCTCTTTTACAGGAATTCCAAGATGTTTTCCCCGACGAGCTACCTACGGGACTACCTCCACTACGAGGCATGCTACCTCTTGAGCACCGCGTTGGTTTTCCCTTGAAGAGGAAAGGGTGATGCAGCAAAGTAGCGTAAGTATTTCCCCCAGTTTTTGAGAACCAAGGTATCAATCCAGAAGGAGGCTCCTCAAAAGTCCCTCGTACCTACACAAACAAACAAGAACCTCGCAACCAACGCGATAAAGGGGTTGACAATCCCTTCACAGTAACTTGCGAAAGTGAGATCTGATAGAGGTAATAAGATAAGATAAATATTTTTGGTATTTTTATGATATAGATTGAAAAGTAAAAGATTGCAAATAAAGATAGATTGGAAACTTATACGAAAAAAGATAGACCCGGGGGCCATAGGTTTCACTAGTGGCTTCTCTCAAGATAGCATAAGTATTACGGTGGGTGAACAAATTACTGTCGAGCAATTGATAGAAAAGCGCGTAGTTATGAGATTATCTAGGCATGATCATGTATATAGGCATCACGTCCGTGACAAGTAGACCGACTCCTGCCTGCATCTACTACTATTACTCCACACATCGACTGACTCTTGCCTGCATCTAGAGTATTAAGTTGATAAAAATAGAGTAACACATTAAGCAAGATGACATGATGTAGAGGGATAAACTCAAGCAATATGATATAAACCCCATCTTTTTATCCTCGATGGCAACAATACAATACGTGCCTTGCTGCTCCTGCTGTCACTAGGAAAGGACACCGCAAGATTGAACCCAAAGCTAAGCACTTCCCCCATTGCAAGAAAGATCAATCTAGTAGGCCAAACCAAACTGATAATTCGAAGAGACTTGCAAAGTTAACCAATCATACATAAAATAATTCAGAGGAGATTCAAATATTTCTCATAGATAAACTTGATCATAAACCCACAATTCATCGGATCTCGACAAACACACCGCAAAAAGACTTACATCGAATAGATCTCCAAGAAGATTGAGGAGAACTTTTTATTGAGATTCAAAGAGAAAGAAGAAGCCATCTAGCTAATAACTATGGACCCAAAGGTCTGTGGTAAACTACTCACAACTCATCGAAGAGGCCTTGGAAATTATGTAGAGGCCCTCCGTGGTCAATTCCCCCTTCGGCGGAGCATGAAGACTCCAAGATGGGATCTCACAGATACAGAAGGTTGTGGCGGTGGAAATAGTTTTTCGTGGTGCTCCTGGATGTTCTCGAGGTACGTGGATATATATAGGAGGAAGAAGTAGGTCGGTGGAGCCACGAGGGGCCCACAAGGGTGGCGGGCGCGCCTGATGTCTACTACACAACCTTCTTCTTGTAGACGTTGTTGGGCCTACAAGTGCACAGGTTTGTAGGACAGTAGCAAATTTCCCTCAATTGGATGACCTAAGATTTATCAATCTGTGGGAGGCATAGGATGAAGATGGTCTCTCTCAAGCAACCCTGCAACCAAATAACAAAGAGTCTCTTGTGTCCCCAACACACCCAATACAACGGTAAATCGTATAGGTGCACTAGTTCGGTGAAGGGATGGTGATACAAGTGCAATATGGATAGTAGATATAGGTTTTTGTAATCTGAAAATATAAAAACAGCAAGGTAACTAATGATAAAAGTGAGCGTAAACGGTATTGCAATGATAGGAAACAAGGCCTAGGGTTCATACTTTCACTAGTTCAAGTTCTCTCAACAATAATAACATAGATAGATCATATAACAATCCCTCAACATGCAAAAAAGAGTCACTCCAAAGCCACTAATAGTGGAGAACAAACGTAGAGATTATGGTAGGGTACGGAACCACCTCAAAGTTATCCTTTTTGATCGATCTATTCAAGAGTTCACAGTAAAATAACATAGAGCTATTCTTTCCGCTCGATCCATCATAGAGTTCATACTAGAATAACACCTTAAGACACAAATCAACCAAAACCCTAATGTCACCTAGATACTCCATTGTCACCTCAAGTATCCGTGGGCATGATTATACGATATGCGTCACACAATCTCAAATTCATCCAACAACCACAAAGTACTTCAAAGAGTGCCCCAAAGTTTCTACCGGAGAGTCAAGAAAACATGTGCCAACCCCTATGCATAGGTTCATGGGCAGAACCTGCAAGTTGGTCACCAAAACATACATCAAGTGGCACGTGAAATCCCATTGTCACCACAGATAAACATGACAAGACATACATAAAGTGTTCTCAAAGTAAAGACTCAATCCGATAAGATAACTGCAATAGGGAAACTCAATTCATCACAAGAGAGTAGAGGGGGGAGAAACATCATAAGATCCAACTATAATAGCAAAGCTCGCAATACATCAAGATCGTGCCATAGAGAGAACACGAGAGAGAGAGATCAAACAGATAGCTACTGGTACATACCCTCAGCCCCGAGGGTGAACTACTCCCTCCTCGTCATGGATAGCGCCGGGATGATGAAGATGGCCACCGGTGATGGGTTCCCCCTCCGACAGGGTGCCGGAACAGACTCCCGAGAGGGTTTTGGTGGCTACAGAGGCTTGTGGCGGCGGAACTCCCGATCTATCTTGATATTCGATGGTTTTAGGGTACGTAGGCTTATATAGGCGAAAGAAGTCGGTCGGGGGTTGCTCAAGGGGCCCACGAGACAGGGGGGCGCGCCCAGTAGGGGGGGGGGCTCCCCCTATCTCCTGGTCTCCTCGAGGATCTTCTGACGTGAACTCCAAGTCTCCAGGATCATATTCTTCTAAAAATCACGCTGCCGAAGGTTTCATTCCGTTTGGACTCCGTTTGATATTTCTTTTCTTCGAAATACTGAAACAGGCAATAAAACAGCAATATGGGCTGGGCCTCCGGTTAATAGGTTAGTACCAAAAGTAATATAAAAGTCTATAATAAAGCCCATAATCATTCAAAACAGATAATAAAATAGCATGAATGCTTCATACATTATAGTTACGTTGGAGACGTATCAGCATCCCCAAGCTTAATTCCTACTCGTCCTCGAGTAGGTAAATGATAAAAGAAAGAATTTATGAAGTGTGAATGCTAGAAGGTGCACAAGTTTGATCAATGATAATTTCAATCACCTCTTCTAGCATGATAATATGTCATAACAGTAGTTCATCTCATAAAACTTCTCACGATAAAGTAACAAACAATTCACATGTCAAAGCATTGACCATAAACTTTCTTGAAAAATAGCAAACTTCATTCTCAGTCATCAAACAATTGCAATTCATCTTATTTTCAGGAATAGCAAAGTCCACATACTCAACTATCAAATAGTCTTCTACAATTGCTAACACTCACGCAATACTTGTGGTTATGAAGTCTTAATCGAACACTAAGAAAGATAGGGGCTTATAGTGTTGCCTCCCAACGATTCACCTTTGGGTGATGTCAACAATAATAGTTTGTGCTAACTTACATCCAATTGGATATATATATCAGGATCACCCCAACACAAAGTGCTTGCCAAAAGATAAAATGAAAAAGGGAAAGGTGAAGATCACCTTGACTCTTGCATAAAGTAAAAGACATAAAGTAAAAGATAGGCCCTTCGCAGAGGGAAGCAGAGGTTGTCATGCGCTTTTAGGGTTGGATGCACAAAATCTTAATGCGAATGAACGTCACTTTATATTGCCACTTGTATATGGACCTTTATTATGTAGTCCGTCGCTTTTATTGCTTCCATAACAAGATCGTATAAAGCTATTTTCTTCACACCAAAATATCATACATATTTAGAGAGCAATTTTTATTGCTTGCACCAATGACAACTTACTTGAAGGATCTTACTCAATCCATAGGTAGGTATGGTGGACTCTCGTGGCAAAACTGGGTTAAAGGATATTTGGAAGCACAAGTAGTATCTCTACTTGGTGGAAGGAATTTTGGCTAGCAAGAGGGGGAAAGGCAAGCTCAACATGTTTGAATGATCCATGACAATATACTTTAACTGAGATGTCGGAAAACATAAACCATTACGTTGTCTTCCTTGTCCAACATCAACTCTTTAGCATGTCATACTTAATGAGTGCTCCCAATTATAAAAGATGTCTAGGATAGTGTATTTATATATGAAATCTCTCTTCCTTCAATATTCTTTCATGAATTGTTCAAATGACCAACACAATGCTTGCTAACCTTCAATAAATTTACAACCTCTACTTCTTAGATGTGAAGTCATTACTCCCCATGGGATAAGCAAATGAAACATATATAATTTCATATTTATGATAATCAACTCATTCAACCATTTACTCATAGGATATAAGTGAAGCACACGAGTAAACGAAAAACTACTCCAAAAAGATATAAGTGAAGATCAATGAGTAGCTAAATAATTATGTAGATATATGAAGACTCTCTCTCATTAAAGAATTTCTAATCTGGGTATTGTATTCAAACAGCAAGCAAAAAAAATGACATTGCAAGGATAACACAACTCATGTGAAGAAGCAAAAACTTAGGCTCAACCGATACTAACTGATAGTTGTTGAAGAAGATGGGATGCCTACAAGGGCATCCCCAAGCTTAGATGCTTGAGACTTCTTGAAATATTATCTTGGGGTGCCTTGGGAATCCCCAAGCTTGAACTTTTGTGTCTCCTTAATTCCTCTCATATCATGGTTTCTCTTTTTATCAAAAGCTTCATCCACAACAAACTCAACAAGAACTCATGAGATAGGTTAGTATAAACCAATGCAAAAACCTAATCATTTTCTGCTGTAACAAATCACTAAAATTATTATTCCACATTGCATACTAAATGCCTCTACATATTTAACACTCATATCCACAAATAGAATCATTAAACAAGCAAACATACGCAAACAATGCAAACATAACAACAATCTGCCAAAACAGTATAGTCTGTAAAGAATGCAAGATTCATCATACTTCCCTAACTCCAAAAATTATGAAAAAAAATCCCACTGTAGTAATTTTATCAAAGCTCATTATTCAAAAGGTTTCATCATTATATCATTCTTTTACTTTTCTAGGTAATGTTTGCAACAGTGGTAAACTTTCTGTTTTCAAACAGCAACATGTATACTAGCAAAATAAGCATGGCAAAGGCTATCCTTGACATTTTTATTGAAACTAAAGGTGCAAAACATTATTCTAAATAAAATCAAGCAAATACTAACAAAATAAAATGATGCTCCAAGGAAAACACATATCATGTGGTGAATAAAAATATAGCTCCAAGTAAAGTTACCGATGAACGAAGACGAAAGAGGGGATGCCATCCGGGGCATCCCCAACCTTAGGCTTTTGGATATTCTTGAATATTATCTTGGGGTGCATGGGGCATCCCCAAGCTTAGGCTCTTGCCACTCCTTATTCCATAGTTCATCGAATCTTTATCCAAAACTTGAAAACTCCACAACACAAAACTCAATAGAAAACTCGTAAGCTCTGTTAGTATAAGAAAATAAAACCACCACTTAGGTACTGTAATGAACTCATTCTAAATTCATATTGGTGTAATATATACTGTACTCCAACTTATCTATGGTTCATACCACTTAATACTAGCCATAGATTCATCAAAATAAGCAAACAACACATAAAAAACAGAATCTATCAAAAACAGAACAGTGTGTAGTAATCTGTATCAAACGTATACTTTTGGAACTCCAAAAATTCTACCAAATTAGGAAGTCCTAAGAAATTTGTGTAAAAATCCAGAGCAAAAATAATAAGATCAGCAGCACGTTTATGTGAATTAACAAAACTAATTTACTGGGTGCAAAAGTTTCTGATTCTCAGCAGGATCAACAAAACTATCACCGTAAGCTATCCTAAAGGTCTTACTTGGCACTTTATTGAAAAAAAAGCTATAAAACATGATTAATACATTAGAATAATCATGTGGACACACAAAAACAGTAAGGATACATATTGTGTTGTCTCCCAACAAGCGCTTTTCTTTAATGCCTTTCTAGCTAGGCATGATGATGGCAATGATGCTCACATAAAAGATAAGAATTGAAACATAACAGGAGCATCATGAAGCATATGACTAGCACATTTAAGCCTCAACCTCTTCCTATGCATAGGGATTTTGTGAGCAAACAACTTGTGGGAACAATAATCAACTAGCATAGGAAGGTAAAACAAGCATAACTTCAAAATTTTAAGCACATAGAGAGGAAACTTGATATTATTGCAGTTCCTACAAGCATATGTTCCTCCCTCATAATAATTTTTAGTAGCATCATGAATGAATTAAACAATATAACAGCACCTAAAGCATTCTTTTCTTGATCCACAGGCATAGAAAATTTACTACTCTCCACATTAGCAAATTTCTTCTCATGAATAGTAGTGGGATCAAACTCAACAAAATAATTATCATGTGAGGCATAATCCAATTGAAAACTAAAATCATGATGACAAGTTTCATGGTTATCATTATTCCTAATAGCATACAAGTCATCACAATAATCATCATAGATAGCAACTTTGTTCTCATAATCAATTGGAACCTCTTCCGAAATAGTGGATTCATCAATTAATAAAGTTGACACTCTTCCAAATCCACTTTCATGTTCATCACAATAAGATTCAACATCCTCCAAAATAGTGGGATCACTACTTCCTAAAGTTGACACTCTTCCAAACCCACTTTCATCTATATAATCATCATAAATAGGAGGCATGCTTTCATCATAACAAATATTCTCATCAAAACTTGGGGGACTAAACATATCATCTTCATCAAACATAGCATCCCCAAGCTTGTGGCTTTGCATATAATTAGCATCATGGATATTCAAGGAATTCATACAAACAACATTGCAATCATGCTCATCAATCAAAGATTTAGTACCAAGCATTTTAATGCATTCTTCTTCTAGCACTTGAGAACAATTTTCCTTCCAATCATTCCCACGAAAGATATTAAAAAGATAAAGTGTACGAGGCAAACTCAATTCCATTTTTTTGAAGTTTTCTTTTATAAACTAAACTAGTGATAAAACAAGAAACAAAAAGATTCGATTGCAAGATCTAAAGATATACCTTCAAGCACTCACCTCCCCGGCAACGGCGTCAGAAAAGAGCTTGATGTCCACTACACAACCTTCTTCTTGTAGACGTTGTTGGGCCTGCAAGTGCACAGGTTTGTAGGACAGTAGCAAATTCCCCTCAATTGGATGACCTAAGATTTATCAATCTGTGGGAGGCGTAGGATGAAGATGGTCTCTCTCAAGCAACCCTGCAATCAAATAACAAAGAGTCTCTTGTGTCCCCAACACACCCAATACAATGGTAAATTGTATAGGTGCACTAGTTCGGCGAAGGGATCGTGATACTAGTGCAATATGGATAGTAGATATAGGTTTTTGTAATCTGAAAATATAAATACAGCAAGGTAACTAAAGATAAAAGTGAGCGTAAACGGTATTGCAATGATAGGAAACAAGGCCTAGGGTTCATACTTTCACTAGTGCAAGTTCTCTCAACAATAATAACATAGATAGATCATATAACAATCCCTCAACATGCAACAATGAGTCACTCCAAAGCCACTAATAGTGGAGAACAAACGTAGAGATTATGGTAGGGTACGAAACCACCTCAAAGTTATCCTTTTTGATTGATCTATTCAAGAGTTCACAGTAAAATAACATAGAGCTATTATTTCCGCTCGATCCATCATAGAGTTCATACTATAATAACACCTTAAGACACAAATCAACCAAAACCCTAATGTCACCTAGATACTCCATTGTCACCTCAAGTATCCGTTGGCATGATTATACGATATGCGTCACACAATCTCAAATTCATCCAACCAACACAATGTACTTCAAAGAGTGCCCCAAAGTTTCTACCGGAGAGTCAAGAAAACATGTGCCAACCCCTATGCATAGGTTCATGGGCAGAACCCGCAAGTTGGTCACCAAAACAGACATCAAGTGGCACGTGAAATCCCATTGTCACCACAGATAAACAAGACAAGACATACATAAAGAGTTCTCAAAGTAAAGACTCAATCCGATAAGGTAACTTCAATAGGGAAACTCATTTCATCACAAGAGAGTAGAGGGGGGAGAAACATCATAAGATCCAACTATAATAGCAAAGCTCGCGATACATCAAGATCGTGCCATAGAGAGAACACGAAATAGAGAGATCAAACACATAGCTAATGGTACATACCCTCAGCCCCGAGGGTGAACTACTCCCTCCTCGTCATGGATAGCGCCGGGATGATGAAGATGGCCACCGGTGATGGGTTCCCCCTCCGGCAGGGTGCCGGAACGGACTCCCGAGAGGTTTTTGGTGGCTACAGAGGCTTGCGTCGGCGGAACTCCCGATCT
>NW_025225099.1:1014475-1037206 GCF_018294505.1 Triticum aestivum | reverse complement strand
GTGCTCGAGGGGCCCACGAGACAGGGGGGCGCGCCCAGTAGGGGGGCGCCCCCTATCTCCTGGTCTCCTCGAGGATCTTCTGACGTGAACTCGAAGTCCCCAGGATCATATTCTTCCAAAAAATCACGCTGCCGAAGGTTTCATTCCGTTGGACTCCGTTCGATATTCATTTTCTTGGAAATACTGAAACAGGCAATAAAACAGCAATATGGGCTGGGCCTCTGGTTAATAGGTTGGTCCCAAAAGTAATATAAAAGTCTATAATAAAGCCCATAATCATTCAAAACAGATAATAAAATAGCATGAATGCTTCATAAATTATAGATACATTGGAGACGTATCAGCACCTACCCCCCTAGGGCGCGCCATGCACCCTCGTGGCCGCCTCGTTCGCTGCTTGACGTCCACTCCAAGTCTCCTGGTTTGCATTTGTTCCAAAAAGATTGCTTCCGAAAGTTTCATACCGTTTGGACTCTGCTTGACATTCCTTTTCTTCGAAACACTGAAATAAGCAAAAAAATAGCAATTCGGGCTAGGCCTCCGGTTAGTAGGTTAGTCCAAAAAATGATGTAAAAGTGTAAAGTAAAGCCCATAAACATCCAAAACGGGTAATATAATATCATGTAACAATCAAAAATTATAGATACGTTGGAGACGTATCAAGCATCCCCAAGCTTAATTCCTGCTTGTCCTCGAGTAGGTAAATGATAAAAACAGAATTTTTGATGTGGAATGCTACCTAGCATAATTCTCAATGTAACTTTCTTTATTGTGGCATGAATGTTCAGATCCAAATGATTCAAAATAAAAGTTCATATTGACATAAAAACAATAATACTTCAAGCATACTAAGAAAGAAATCATGTCTTCTAAAAATAACATGGCTGAGGAAAGCTATCCCTATAATATCATATAGTCTGGCTGTGCTCTATCTTCATCACACAAAGTATTCAATCATGCACAACCCCGATGACAAGCCAAGAAATTGTTTCATACTTTAGTATTCTCAAACTTTTTTCAACTTTCACGCAATACATGAGCGTGAGCCATGGACATAACACTATATGTGGAATAGGATTGTGGTTGTGAAGAAGACAAAAAAGGGGAAGATAGTCTCACATCAACTAGGCGTATCAACGGGCTATGGAGATGCCCATTAATAGATATCAATGTGAGTGATTAGGGATTGCCATGCAACAGATGAAATGGAGCTATAAGTGTATGAAAGCTCAACAAAAGAAACTAAGTGGGTGTGCATCCAACTTGCTTGCTCACGAAGACCTAGGGCATTTTGAGGAAGCCCATCATTGGAATATACAAGCCAAGTTCTATAATGAAAAAATCCCACTAGTATATGAAAGTGACAACATAGGAGACTCTCTATCATGAAGATCATGGTGCTACTTTGAAGCACAAGTGTGGTAAAAGGATAGTAGCATTGTCCCTTCTCTCTTTTTCTCTGATTTTTTTTCTTTCTTCTATTTTGTTTTATTTGGCCTTTCTTCTTTTTTTATTTGGCCTTTCTCTTTTTTTTATAAAGTCCGAAGTCTCATCCCGACTTGTGGGGGAATCATAGTCTCCATCACCCTTTCCTCACTTGGGACAATGCTCTAATAATGAAGATCATCACACTTTTATTTACTTACAACTCAAGATTACAACTCGATACTTAGAACAAGATATGACTCTATATGAATGCCTCCTACGGTGTACCGGGATATGCAATGAATCAAGAGTGACATGTATGGAAGAATTATGAAGGTGGCTTTGCCACAAATATGATGTCAACTACATGATCATGCAAATAGCAATATGACAATGATGATGCGTGTCATAATAAACGGAACAGTGGAAAGTTGCATGGCAATATATCTCGGAATGGCTATGGAAATTCCATAATAGGTAGGTATGGTGGCTGTTTTGAGGAAGGTATATGGTGGGTGTATGGTACCGGCGAAAGTTGCGTGGCACAAGAGAGGCTAGCAATGGTGGAAGGGTGAGAGTGTGTATAATCCACGGACTCAACATTAGTCATAAAGAACTCATATACTTACTGAAAAAATCTACAAGTATTGAAAACAAAGTACTACGCGCATGCTCCTAGGGGATAGATTGGTAGGAAAAGACCATCGCTCGTCCCCGACCGCCACCCATAAGGAAGACAATCAATAAATAAATTATGCTCCAACTTCATCACAAAGCGGTTCACCATACGTGCATGCTACGGGAATCACAAACTTCAACACAAGTATTCCTCAAATTCATAATTACTCCACTAGCATGACTCTAATATCACCATCCTCATATCTCAAAACAATTACCAAGCATCAAATTGATCATAGCATCCAATTCACTTTCTATGACTGTTTTTATCGTACCCAACTTGGATGCCCATCATTCTAGGACCAATATTATAACCATAGAAAATACCATGCTGTTCTATAAGACTCTCAAAATAATATAAGTGAAGCATGAGAGATCAACAATTTCTACAAAATTAAACCACCGCCGTGCTCAAAAAGATATAAGTGAAGCACTAGAGAAAAAATTATCTAGCTCAAAAGATATAAGTGAAGCACATAGAGTATTCTAATAAATTCCAAATCAAGTGTGTCTCTCCCAAAAGGTGTGTATAGCAAGGATGATTGTGGTAATCTAAAAATCAAAGACTCATATCATACAAGACGCTCCAAGCAAAACACATATCATGTGGTGAATAAAAATATAGCTCCAAGTAAAGTTATCGATAAACAAAGACGAAAGAGGGGTGTTTGCACACGAACACGTCATCGTGTACCTCCAACGCCGAGGGTGATGCACCACAGCTCACGTCAAAGGGGACCCGTCTGGAAGCGCGGTACGGAAGACAATCCGGCGGACGCTTTTGTAGACCCGAAACCCCACACACCCAGGAGGGACCCCATGAGGGCGCGCGGCGGCTATGGACTGCCCTAGGTCGGCCCGACCACCTCTAGGGCCTCTAAGTTCGCCGCCCTGCAAAATAAGAACGAACAAAGAACGAGGAAGAAGAAGAACAATGAAGAAGGAAAAGTAAAGATAAAAGATATAGATAGATTTGTTCGATTGTGTGTTGTTGTTCAATCGGCCGTCACCTCTTATCTATATAAGAGGCGGATGGACTTCCCATACAAGAAAAGGACTTGCCTAGCCGTCCAGATCATCAAAACTTAATAAAACACGGACTATTCACGCTCCCCAGCCCAGATGTCCAGCTCAAGGCCCGGATGATCCGGCCTAGCCCGGTTTTCTGTTAGCAGCTCATCGTTTTGGCTCTAGAATCAAAATCAACCACCTCGACGAGACACACAACTTTAAAGTTGAACACTTTTTGATCTGAGGTCATCTTGAGGGTGTTTCGGGCCATTTTCTAAAGTCCACAGCAGAAAAAGCTGTCCGGACGTCCGGACTTCTACCCGGATTGTCCGGCCTCCATCCGGATCATCCGGGATTGGACCCATATCATCCGGCTTCATCATAATCCTTCTGTTGTTTTCGGTGCTTTAATTACCCGGATGATCTAGACCCCTTCCCGGATGATCCGGCCAAACACTGCTGCAACACACGGTTTTGCCTATAACTTTTGCATACGATCTCGAATGTGGACGATTGTTATTTCGAAATTGTCTGTTTCGACAAGACGAAGAACTTTGCAGTTGTATCTTTTTCCATACGAGTCTGTCTTAATTAGGTTTCATGCTATTCTTTAATCTGGTGTCAATACGAGCATCTCTAAGATTGGCATAACTTTTGCATCCGGGCTTCGTTTTGGACCATATCTCTATATTTATTTCAATCGCCTTGAAGTGAGCCATCCAGTGGTGACATGAACTCATAGTTTTAACCTCATCTCATTATAGCCTCAAGTCACTCTTTGCGATCATGCCATTTTGGAGCGTCAACACATGCCCCTCTGTTTTTGGGCAAAGGTAGCGTGCCGAAAAATAACTTGTACCGCGTTGGTTCTAAGGACAATGTCAACACTCCATCGGCCACTTTGCATGTGCTTAGGGCGATAAATATATATCAGCCATTATTTGTTTGAATCCTTGATGCAAACTTGGGTGAAACCTTCTCAACTTTGTTAACAATCCGATGATAAAGTTCCATAGATATGTATCTCAGGGTCATGCTCCGTACCATATTGTTCTCCCTTTTGCTAGAACTTTGCAGATAATCAACAATGAACTTTCTCGAATTGTTGCTTTCGCCTGCATAAAAATTCCATTAGTGGCCGAAGAGGTGGACTTCGGTTCGGCCTTAACTCTGTTGATGAGACAAAGCATCGGCTATTGATTGAAATGCAATACACCATGATTAACATAGTATCCGGATGCTTTGCTGTGCCAACTCTTTTGAATTGTCATGTCTAGAAACATGAACAATTTTGAAGCAACCCAAGGTAAATTTTGCATCTAGGCATACATCAAGATAAACTACAAGTGATTCGTCAAAACATTCATAACTCTTGGATATTTGTTGCACTACTCATAAAGAATCACCGGAAGCCTCAATATGTATAGCACCTATGGCAACCAAAAGCTCCAAACCGAATAAAATTTTATATTCAGCTTTTATTATTGTGCAAATTTTTTTTAAGTGGTATGAGGCTTGTTTTGGTCTCCTATTGAACTAATGACGATGTTAGGATACTACACCGGCCATGGATTGACATAATCTTAGGACGATAGATAAATATCGACCATTAGCATGTAAACTTCATTCAAAGCACATATAGCCGAAATAAACAAATGAAATGACAAATCAAGTATTTCGGCCCTTTGGATTAGCAATAAACTTGTAGCTAATCAAATGTATAGTGATTTGGCAATACCCTTTCATGATGCAATAAATTATATTGCATCCATGGATTAAAATAAGCCCATTGAGGGTTACCAATCATAACTGATGATGAATTTCATGGCATGAGCGTTAATGGCATGTTGAAGAATATGGATAATGTGTAGACTGAAATGTTGAAACCTTTGGCTTGGTCCTTCATAGTTTTCACTCTTTTCCTTCTTCACCTTCATCGCACTTCTTGTAATGGAAGCTTGCACATAATTATTATTTTGAGTACTTCCTTTGGGAACCCATGCCATGTTCCTTTTTTCAAGTTCTTGTGCACTAAGCTTTTGTAAATCCTTCTTTTGCCAATGCGACAAGCCGAGTGAGCACCTCGACTGTGATTTTGTTTCAACCAATGGCAACTCCTTTTGGGCCTTGTGCACCCTCAACTTCTTTTCTTCAGATTTGGCACTCTAATTTTTATCAATTGATTGCTTCACTTCTTTGCCTTTTGTAGCCAATGTCAACACTTTAACTGGCTCTTTGTTATTTGAGATCAAATCTGAAGTAGCACACTTACGACTATCTCTTTTCATGCGGTAAACATGCTTTACCATGTCTTTCTTCTTCGTTGAGCTCTGGACCGATTCCTTATGATTGAAACGGTCTTTGACGCGTGATTGTTCAAATGTTGATCTTCTTTGAGCTGCATAGTATTGGTGAGATGGTCTAGAATAAGATGGAGAATGTGCCCTTGTATCATACCTGTCCCATGATGAATATGTATCTATATGAGCATCGGGAGGCATCCACGACATTGGCATTGGTGGCCCAAAATAAGGATATGAATATGTTGCACTAAAATTATCAGTTTGCCAATACCAATCCTCATATTCGCACCTTGGGGGTGATCATGGTTTCTTTGCATGATTTGGCTGATAAGCATTCTTCTCTTCACTCTTCTTTTGATATTTATCCAATAGTTCAGCGAAGGTGATTTTTGATCTCTTACACTTGCGCTTATTTCGGCCTTTGTTTTCTTTTGGTTTGCTTTCATCAATCATTGGATTTTCTTGCTGCCCCCCATCCTTGGCGTCTCCATTGTAGCTTCGATGAAATTCTCACCCTCAAGATTATGTTCATTATGCTCTTCAACAACTTCTTTACGTGAAATCTTGATCCCATCACCTGTAGTTTTTACCTTCTCTTTAAATGTATCGGCTTGAAGCAGCCGATGCAAAAACTTTTTCCATCGGGACCAATCGGAATTTACTGGTCATCTCTTGGTGTTTCAACAAACTTCAATCGTCCTTTTTCAATGGCCGATTTAACTATTTGATGGAACATGTTGCAATCCTCAAAATTATGCTTGAGAAATTATGCTTGAGCGAATCATGCAACTTACAATACATTCGTCCTTGGATAGATGGCTCAACATGGTGATCAAGAATTCTTATGTAATTATTTTTCAGCAATAAATCAAATACTTGGTCACACATGCCTGAATTGAAGGTAAACTTCTTGTTTTCTTGCCGATCTTGCTGTGTGAACGGCTTTGGCGATAAGCAAACGAAATCTCCCCATTTGGCTATACATTATGTTTTCCACTCTATCTCCGGTGTCTTTGGATAAGATATTATATTAGCATCGGATTACTCAAAAGAAATTAACCTTGGCATTAAACTTCTGAAATGAAAATATTTAGAATACACATGTCTCAATTGAGACCAAGTGGAAGCCAAGTAAGAAATAAACAAAGCTACCCAACTAGATATGAACTTTAGATAAAGCAATGGGGAAAGCTTTGCCCACAACAATAAGTCATTACCGGTCTTTATAAATGGTGCAATGGGTTGACCGATATGTTCCGTAACAATTTTATTGCTAACAAGTAAATCACCCTTCTTCATTGGTCTTTCAAAATTACTTATGAGGATTTTTCTAAAAGATGCATCAACAATAAAGTTCTGACCTAATTTGACAATAGGTAAATTACATACCTCTTCAAATATGTTGGGAGAGCATGATGGTGGTGTGACTTGAACAATTACTTGCTTCGCCTTTGGATGGCTCCCCAACGCCTCTTCATCATCTTTTTCTTGATTCCGTGTATCATTACATTGAAGATTTTTGTGAGTTGAACTTTGTTCGGCTACTTGTTCTTGTCCTTGAAGCTTGTCAATTTCTACGGCACGGAACTCATAGGGTAGGAAGTAGGTTCCATTAACTTCAGAAAAATCAAGCACCGTTGTTTTCCTATGCTTGCCATGCCCTTTCTCAGTAATGCTTGCCTCGTTGGATTTGATGGATTCAGAATATATATACTACTTGATTCGGCTTTTTCTACCGAAGCACTTTCATGTTCCGAAGCATCCTTCTTTTCATTGATACTACTAATTGGCAATGCTTCTTTTATCCGAGCCAATTCTTTTTCTATTTGTTTCTGGCGGCGAGCGGCAAAATTGGCTTTAAACTTTTTCTTGATTTCAGACCACTCCGGATATGATTGCCCCCCAATGTTTTTAGATTCTTTTGGCAATGACACACGGGTGTTGCCAAAATTTTGCAATTGTGTAGGGGGTGTATAATATGATGTAGTACTAGGTGAAGGCATATGCATTGTTGTAAAACCATATTTTTTCTCGCCAATTTTATCAATTGGCAAATATTCATCTTCTTGCAAAACTCTAGCTTTTATTGCGGCATAATCAGGAAGTAGCCCCTTTTCATGTTGTTCAAGGCAAAGAACACTAATCCTCTTATTTTGGGCTAAACTCTTCAATGCAGCCACCACTACCTCATCTTCTACAATATTGGACACGACCGCTCCTGTAAAATTTACATTTATTTGACTATGACCAGGAAGGTGTGAAGCCAAATTATCAACATCTACAGTTGTGTATGGTGCTAAAAAATTACTAACATGAGGTGTAGCATATGATGGTTGAGAGTAACTGACCGAATAGCTAGTAATAGCATGGCCAATTCTCCCATCCATCAGCAAGGTTGGATTCACATATTGCAAATAAGTTGCTGATGAATAAAAAGGTGAAACACTTTCTTGTATGCTATTGGAAATTTTAACATGAGGTGTTTCAATTTGATTAACCAAACCCATCATGTTGTTCATCGGCATATGGATTTGTGGGATTGACGAAGCTTGAGAGTTTGGATACATATGTTGTACGTTGCTAAAATCATTAGAATTTGAGGCATGAAGATTGTTTTGCATCGGCTCTTGCACATAATTAGATGCATGACTGATAAAACTAGGGCTAGCCGATATATTATGCTCATTAGGTGATCCAGCAACAACATATGCATTATTTTCATCTACATATGTGAATTGAGTATTCATATTACCTTTGTAGATTGCAAACCCTAGATGACGATCTCTTCGTAGCAAGAACGGGCCGGAGACTGTTCAGAGCTTCGTCCCCAACGGAGTCACCAAAAAGTGTGTTTGCACACGAACATGTCACTGTGTACCTCCAACGCCGAGGGTGATGCACCGCAGCTCATGTCGAAGGGGACCCGTCCGGAAGCGCGGTACGCAAGACAATCCGGCGGACGCTTTTGTAGACCCGAAACCCCACACGCCCGGGAGGGACCCCATCAAGGAGCGCGGCGGCTATGGGTTGCCCTAGGTCGGCCCGACCGCCCCTAAGGCCTCTAAGTTCACCGCCCTGCAAAAGAATAACGAACGAAGAACGAGGAAGAAGAAGAACAAGGAAGAAGGAAAAGTATAGGTAAAGGATATAGATAGATTTGTTCGATTGTGTGTTGTTGTTCAATGCCCGTCACCTCTTATCTATATAAGAGGCGGATGGACTTCCCGTACAAGAAAAGGACTTTCCTAGCCATTCAAATCATCAAAACCTAATAAAACACGGACTATTCACGCTCGCCGGCCCGGATGTCCGGCTCAAGGCCTGGATGATCCGGCCTAGCCCGGTTTTCTGACAGCAGCTCACTGTTTTGGCACTAGAATCTACATACGACCTCAGATTTGGACGTTTTTATATCAAAATCAACTGCCTCGACGAGATGCACAACTTTCATTTTGAGCACTTTTCGATCTGAGGTCATATTGAGGGTGTTTCAGGCCATTTTCTAAAGTCCGCAGCAGAAAAAGCTGTCAGGACGTCCGGACTTCTACCCGGATTGTCCGGCCTCCACCCGGATCATCCGGGACTGGACCCAGATCATCTGGCTTCATCATAAACCTTCTGTTGTTTTCGGTGCTTCAATTACCCGGATGATCCGGACCCCGTCCTGGATGATCCGGCCAAACACTGGTGCAGCGCACGGTTTTACCTGTAGCTTTTGCATACGATCTCGGATGGGGACAATTTTTATATCAAAATTGTCCGTTTCAACGAGACGAAGAACTTTGCAGTTGTATCTTTTTCCATACGAGGCTGTATTAATTAGGTTTCATGCAATTCTTTAATCTGGTGTCAATACGAGCATCTCTAAGATTGGCATAACTTTTGCATCCGAACTTTGTTTTGGACCATCTATATATTTATTTCAATCGGCTTGAAGCGAGCCATACTGTGGTGACATGAACCCATATTTTTAACCTCATCTCATTATAGCCTGAAGTTACTCTTTGCGATCATGCCATTTCTGAGCGTCAACAAGGGGATGCCTTCCGGGGCATCCCCAAGCTTAGACTTTTGGTTGTCCTTGAATATCTTGGGTTGACATGGGCATCCCCAAGCTTGGTCTCTTGCCACTCCTTATTCCATAGTCCATCAAATATTTACCCAAAACTTGAAAACTTCACAACACAAAACTCAACAGGAAATCTCATAAGCTCCGTTAGTGCAAGAACGAAAAACCACCACATAAGGTACTGCAATGAACTCATTCTTTATTTATATTGGTGTTAAACCTACTGTATTCCAACTTCTTTATGGTTCATACCCCCCAATACTAGACATAGATGCATCAAAATAAGCAAACAACACACGGAAAACAGAATCTGTCAAAAACAGAATAGTTTGTAGAAATCTGTAACTTTCAAATACTTCTGAAACTCTAAAAATCCTAGCAAAATAGGAAGTCCCGGGCAATTTGTCTATTAATGCACTGCCAAAAGAATCAACACAAAAGCAGTTTCTGTGATTTATTAAAATTATTATCGTGCATGCAAAAGTTTCTGTTTTTCAGCAGAATCAAATTAACTATCACCTTAGGTTATCCTATAGGTTCTACTTGGCATAAACACTAATTAAAACATAAAACCACATCTAAACAGAGGCTAGATGAATTATTATTACTAAACAGCAAGGAAAAATATTGGGTTGTCTCCCAACAAGCGCTTTTCTTTAAAGCCTTTTTAGCTAGGCATTGAGATTTCAAGGATGCTCACATGAAAGACAAGAATTGAAGCATAAAGAGAGCATCATAAAACATGTGACAAACACACTTAAGTCTAACATACTTCCTATGCATAGGTTTTTTATAAGCAAAAAAATTATCAAGGCAAGTAAAAACTAGCATATGCAAGTGAGAAGACGATAGCAATCTCAACATAATGAGAGGCAATTTAGCAGATGAAAATTTCTACAACCATATTTTCCTCTCTCATAATAATTACATGTATGATCATAAGAAAATTCAACAAAATAGCTATCACATAACATATTCTCAACACGATCCACATTCATGCAAAGTTGACACTCTTCCAAGATAGTGGGATTAACATTAACTAAAGTCATGACCTCTCCAAACCCACTTTTATCAAAATATCATAAGATTGAACATACTCCAAATATGTGTGATCTAAAGTTGACACTCTTCCAAACCCACTTTAAATATTATTGCAAACACTATTATCAATATCATATTCATCATGGGGCTTAAATAAATTTTCAAGATTATAAGAAGAATCACCCCAATCATGATCATTGCAACAAGTAGTAGACATAGCAAACCTAGCATCCCCAAGCTTAGGGTTTTGCATATTATTAGCACAATTGACATCAAGAGAATTTATAGTAAAATCATTGCAATCAAGCATTTTATTCAAGGAGTTATCGTGAATCTCTTCATAAATTTCTTCATCATAATTTTCAGATTCACGAATTTCAAGGAAAGCTTCATAAAGATAATCTAGTGCACAAAACTCACTAGCAATTGGTTCATCATAATTGGATCTCTTAAAAAGATCAGCAAGCGGATGAGGATTCATAAACTTTTATCAAGCAAAGATGCAAGCACATAGAAGGCACACAGAGACACAGCCAAACATAAGATCGAGCAAAAGAAGGGCGAATAAATCGGCAAGGGTGAAGTGGGGGAGAGGAAAACGAGAGGAAAATGGCAAATAATATAATGAGAGAGAGATGAGTTTGTGATGGGTACTTGGTGTGTCTTGACTTGAGAGAAGGCCTCCCCGGCAACGGCGCCAGAAATCCTTCGTGCTCCCTCTTGATCACTGCATTGGTTTTCCCTTGAACAGGAAAGGGTGATGCAACAAAGTAGCGTAAGTATTTCCCTTAGTTTTTGAGAACCAAGGTATCAATCTAGCAGGAGGCTCATCAAAAGTCCCTCGTACCTACATAAACAAACAAGAACCTCGCAACCAAAGCGATAAAGGGGTTGTCAATCCCTTCACGGTAACTTGCGAAAGTGAGATCTGATAGAGATAATAAGATAAGATAAATATTTTTGGTATTTTTATGATATAGATTGAAAAGTAAAAGATTGCAAATAAAGATAGACTGGAAACTTATATGATAAAAGATAGACCTGGGGGCCATAGGTTTCACTAGTGGCTTCTCTCAAGATAGCATAAGTATTACGGTGGGTGAACAAATTACTGTCGAGCAATTGATAGAAAAGTGCATAGTTATGAGATTATCTAGGCATGATCATGTATATAGGCATCATGTCCGCGACAAGTAGACCAACTCCTATTTACATCTACTACTATTACTCCACACATCGACCGCTATCCAGCATGCATCTAGAGTATTAAGTTCATAAGAACAGAGTAACGCATTAAGCAAGATGACATGATGTAGAGGGATAAACTCAAGCAGTATGATATAAACCCCATCTTTTTATCCTCGATGGCAACAATACAATACATGCCTTGCTGCTCCTGCTGTCACTGGGAAAGGACACCGCAAGATTGAACCCAAAGCTAAGCACTTCTCCCATTGCAAGAAAGATCAATCTAGTAGGCCAAACCAAACTGATAATTCGAAGAGACTTGCAAAGATAACCAATCATACATAAAAGAATTCAGAGGAGATTCAAATATTTCTCATAGATAATTGATCATAAACCCACAATTCATCGGATCTCGACAAACACACCGCAAAAAGAGTTACATCGAATAGATCTCCAAGAAGATCAAGGAGAACTTTGTATTGAGATTCAAAGAGAGAGAAGAAGCCATCTAGCTAATAACTATGGACCCGAAGGTCTGTGGTAAACTACTCAAAACTCATCGGAGAGGCCTTGGAGATGATGTAGAGGCCCTCCATGGTCGATTCCTCCTCCGACGGAGCACCAGCGAAGGCTCCAAGATGGGATCTCACGGATATAGAAGGTTGCAGCGGTGGAAATAGTTTTTCGTAGTGCTCCTAGATGTTCTTGGGGTATGTGGATATATATAGGAGGAAGAAGTAGGTCGGTGGAGGCATGAGGGGCCCACAAGGGTGGGGGGCGCGCCCACCCCCCTAGGGCGCGCCGAGCACCCTCGTGGCCACCTCATTCGCTGCTTCACATCCACTCCAAGTCTCCTGGTTTGCGTTTGTTCCAAAAAGATCGCTCCCGAAGGTTTCATCCCGTTTGGACTTCGTTTGATATTCCTTTTCTTCGAAACACTGAAATAGGAAAAAAACAACAATTCGGGCTGGGCCTCCGGTTAGTAGGTTAATCCCAAAAATGATATAAAAGAGTAAAGTAAAGCCCATAAACATCCAAAACGGGTAATATAATAGCATGGAACAATAAAAAATTATAAATACGTTGGATACGTATCAAGGCATCGAACACCGAATCGACCGCATCCTCCGAGGACCTCTACCTAACAAGGCTCCCTACCGCATCAACCCCGAGGAAACCAAGGAGATCCAATAACAAGTACAATAACTCATCAACAACGGCCATGTACGAGAAAGCTTGAGCCCTTGTGCCGTCCCGGTAATCCTTGTTCCCGAGAAAGATGGTACCTATCGCATGTGTTCTGATTGTCATCCCATCAATGCTATCATCGTTAGATATCGCTACCCTATTTCCCCGCTTAGATGATATGCTACATGAGGTTAGCAGAGCCACCATCTTCTCTAAGATTGATCTTCAGGGTGGCTACTATCAAATACACATCCAAGAAGGTGATGAACGGAAAACCGCATTTAAGACCAAATTTGGCTTATATGAATGGCTTGTTATGCTAATGGGTTTATCCGAAGCACTCGGTACTTTCATGCGAGTCATGCATTTTATTCTTTGACCCTACATTGGTGTATTTGTCGTGGTCTATTTTGATGATATTCTCGTCTTTAGCAAATCCCTCAAATATCATGTCACCCATCTTAGAACCGTGTTGCAAACCCTTAGGAAAGAGCGCCTTTAGCTAATATGGACAAATGCCTTTTTGGTGTTGATAAGCATGTTTTCTTGGGTTTCGTCGTGTCTTCTAAGGGTGTTCATGTATATGAATCTAAGATCAATGCTATTAAAACTTGGCCCCAACCAACTTGCAACAAGTGCGTAGTTTTCTTGGTTTAGCCGGTTTCTATCGTAGATTTGTGAAGGATTTTAGCACTATTGCTTCACCTTTGCATTCTCTAAGTAAGAAAAATGAGCCATTTGTTTGGGGACCATCCCAAGATACCGCATTTAATGAGCTTAAGAATTTGCTTAGTCATGCTCCCGTGCTTGCATTACCCAACTTTGACAAACCTTTTGAAATTCATTGCGATGCTAGTGGTAATGGCATAGGAGGTGTGTTAACGCAAGAGAAGCGCCCCATAGCATACTTTAGTGACAAATTTTCCAGAGCGCAACTCAATTATCCCATCTATGACAAAGAGCTATATGCTTTAGTGTGAGTTTTGCGTGAATGGGAACATTATCTTCGCCGTCATGAATTTATCATCCATACCGATCATGAAACGCTCAAGTACCTAAAGGGTCAAACTAAGTTGAACACGCGTCATGGTAAGTGGAGTGAATTCATTGAGTCATTTCCTTATGTCATCAAGTACATCAAAAGTAAGGAAATTGTTGTGGCGGATGCTCTTTCCCGCATATGCATGCTTGTTACTAGACTTGAATTGAGTGTCATTTGCTTTGAGCACATAAAAGACTTGTATGCGCATGATCCTACTTTTGCAATTCTTTATGCCAAGTGTTTGACGCATACATATTGGGAATGCTATTACATCAAGGATGATTATATATGAAAGCTAACAAACTTTGCATCCCCGAGTCTTCTCTTCGTTTGTTACTTTTGCAAGAATCTCATGGAGGAGGACTAATGGGACACTTTGGACGTGACAAGACATTCACTACGCTCTCCAAGAACTATTTTTGGCCCAAGATGTTTTGCGACTTCTCACGCTTCACCAACCGATGCTCTACATGTCGCATAGCTAAGTCAAAAGCTCAATCCCATGGTATTTACATGCCTCTTACTATTCCTTATCAACCTTGGGAAGACATTAGCATGGACTTTGTACTTGGTTTGCCTAGAACTCAAAATGGAAAGGATTCCGTGTTTGTTGTTGTGGACCGATTCTCTAAAATGGCACATTTCAAACCATGCAATAAGATAGACAATGCTTCACATATTGCAAATCTTTTTTGTAGGGAAAGCTTGCGCCTCCATGGAGTGCCAAAGACGATTGTCTCGGACCACGACGTCAAGTTCTTGAGTTACTTTTGGAAGATTCTATGTGCCAAGCTCGGAATTAAGCTCTTGTTCTCTTTGGCATACCATCCTAAAACCGACGGCAAAACGGAGGTGACGAACCAAACACTCTCCACCCTACTACGCGTGTTGATCAAGAGGAACATCAAGTAGTGGGAGGAGTTCCTACCCATCGCCGAGTACGCCTACAACCGTGCAAGACACTCCACAACCAGCAAGTCCCCCTTCGAGGTCGTCTACGATTTCAACCCGTTGTCCCCATTGGACATTCTTCCTCTTCCACTACAAGAGCGCACCAACATGGACGTGAGTGCACGAGCAAGCTACCTCAAGAAGATGCATGAAGATACAAGGCACACCATCGAGCGCCAAGTACAACAACTCGCGACCAAGCTCAACATCAACAAGCAACCCATGATATTCAACATCGGAGATCTTATGTGGCTACACCTTTGCAAGGAACGCTTCCCCAACCAATGCAAGTCCAAACTTCTACCCGAACCGATGGACCCTTCAAGGTGCTAGCACGCTACAACAACAATGCTTACAAGATCAACATCCCAAGCGACAAGTACAACATGAGCAACATCTTCAATGTCAAAGACCTCTCGCCTTACCATGGTGATGAAGCTTTTGATCCGAGGCCGGATCTTTCCCAAGGGGGGAAATGATGCGGAGCATCCCACAATCATCCCCATGGACGTATCTACATCTCCCACGACACCACTTGGACCAGTGACAAGAGCTCGAGCAAAGGCTATCAAAGATAAGGTGAACTCGCTCCTCTTGGAACTACCCCTTTCTACACAGGAGACATGGCTACTACCTCAAGCAGAAACACTATGTGTGATCAGGTACTTAGAAGGAAGCCACGAAACAGCTACATCCAATGGCCAAGACAGCAAGGGCACTGAGAGTGAAGGACAAGAAGAAGAGACGTCGAAGATGCTCCAGCGAGCGGACGACCGCCCAGGACCGGATGTCTGGCGCCTGATGCTCCAGCCAGCGGACTTCCGACCAGGACCGGACGTACGACGACTGAAGGCCCAGCCATCCCAGATCCCAGCCGACGAAAGCTATAGCGAGCGGACGTCCAGCCTCCTCCGGACGACCGTTGACACCTCCCAGCAAGCGGACGTCCGACCTCCTCCAGACGACCGACAGTTCGACACCTGAGCCAAGTCTGTGAAAGTCTGAAGCAACCGGACGACCGGCCGTCTCCGGACGTCCGGTACCATGTTTACAGAACGAAATTAGCGGAAGTCTGAGCCCTACCGGACGTCCGGACCCCCGCGAGCCACCGGACGACCGGTAAGAACAGGACGTCTGCTGCGTGTGTGTGCACAGCTTCAGGCCCGAGGCCCATGTACCCTTTCATTTCGCCCCCTTTTGCACTTAGACTATAAATAGACCTCCTTGTTAGTGTCAAAACCGACAGATGTCGGGTAGAGGGTCCCGAACTGTGGTCTAAGGATCAAAGGTAACAAGGAGGCAGTGGACACGCTGTTTACCCAGGTTCAGGCCCTCTTAATGGAGGTAATACCCTACTTCCTCCTTGATTGACTATGATGAATATAGGGGTTACAAGAGTTGATCTACCCCAAGATCATAATGGCTAAACCCTAGATGTCTAGCCTGTATGATTGTGTTCTTGCCCTATGGACTAAACTCTCCGGTTTATATAGACACCGGAGGGATCTAGGATTGTACCGAGTCAGTTATAGAAGAAGAAAAGTACATGATCCAAACGCCAAGCTTACCGTCCACGCAAAGGAGAGTCCCATCCGGACATGGGGAGGTCCTTCTCTCTTGTTTCTTCATGGCCCATTAGTCCGGCCCACATCACATAGCTTGGACGCCCGAGGACCCCTTAGTCCAGGACTCCCTCAGTAGCCCCTGAACCAGGCTTCAATGACGATATATCCGGTGTGCGGACTATCTTCGGCATTGCGAGGTGGGTTCCCCTTTTCTGAATACTCCAACATAGTTTTCCACACACAAGAACTGTGTTTGGCCTTGCTTAACACGTACAACCCTGAGCTGTAAAAAGTAACAATACTTCAAAAATAAGTCACGTCCATGGCCCACTTTTTTGGAGAGATGTTATGTTCTAGCCTTTATCAGTATTCTAAACCGTTTTACAGCCTCGTTTCATATTTCGAGGTACGACCAGTGACACGTCTTGTCGAAGCAGAGATCGTGTCCCCTTATTACGGGATTCTCATCAATAGGGGTTTTGGGTAATCTAACCGTGCCGTTCGCACGTCCCCTTGGGAATAGGCGAGATTTAAGGCTTGTCAGGGTGTCGGTGGGAAACGACACCTATGGGATCACAAGAATCCCTACTACGGTTGCGGGGCGCGGGGTTGTGAGAAGAGCAGGATTAGCAATTGGCACGAGGATCCTTTACCCAGGTTCGGGTCGCAAGGATGCGTAAAACCCTAGTCCTGCTTGGTGGATGTATTGAGTGTTCTTGAGCTCTTGAACTAGCTACGGGTGCTGCGTGGTTCGAAAGAGCCGAATCCTTTTCCTGTATGCCTTGGGCCTCCTTTTATAGGCGAAAGGGGCTGCCACAGTGGCACACAGGAGGTGGAAAGAGCCTACAGTATTGCGAGCTTATCGCTCATATTACAGGAGAAGATGCATTTAATGCATGGCTTAGGTGTCCCTTCACTTTATCGGGGACGGGAGCGAGGCCCGTCCCGTCCGTCTCCGCTCCTCCTCGCTTCGACACGTGCCCTGGCCAGCGATGCATGCAGTGCCATGTAGGCAGGCAAGCAACTGAGGTGGCGCGGTGGTGGAGCCTCCACGAATATCTGCATGCCGCCACGCAGGTGTGTGCCGAGTTAGCCCGGAAGCTGCATGTTGCCACACAGGTGCCTGCCCAGATGGTCGGGCTGGCAGCTGCATGTGAATGGTGGTGGGGATCTGGTTGGAGCGGGCCTGACAGTGGCCCTGCTATCGCCTTTGGCAAGGGTCTTGTCGGGTGGCCCGGCAAGGGTCCTGCCATGGCGCGCTGGCGTCCTCGTCAAGGACCTTGCCGGGGGTCTCGTGGGTTTCTTCGGTAAGGATCTTGACAGGGAGTGTTGCCCTCCAAGCCTCATCTGATCTTGGGTATTCTTTGTCTTCACAAAGATCTGCATGCCACCATGGGGGTGCCTCCCGAGCCCTGGTCCAACGTGGTTGCTGACATTGGAAACCATGGGCTCGAGGGTGGCTCGCTTCGCTGGTGTGGGAGAGTTGCCCCGGCAAGGGGCTTGCCGGGGCTGTAGAGGCACCCCGGCAAGGGCTTCCGGGGAAACCTGCTTCGCCCGTCTGCATTTTGTGGCCTTTGTCCTTGATGTTGCCTTGTTTGTTTCGAGCCTTCGGCTTCTCTCCGGCTTCCCTCCTTTGCCCTGTTATGTGCGGCCATGGCGCGTGGCTCTGACTGCCCGTGCACAAGTAAAGGGGTCAAAAGGAGAGACCCTACTTTTGTACACTGACAGGAGCCCCCGGGCCTGGGCCATACATAAGCGCGGCATGTTGTTGGGCCAGGCCCAGAACGGTGCGCGGGCAGGCAGGGCGGATTTTACCGTAGTAACTGTTCCATCTGCTGCGCTTTCCCACGACCCGCGTTGAACGCGCATCGTGGTGGAGCGTGCATGATGTGGGAGGCATGTGTGGGACGGTTCCCGCATGCATGCATCGTATCGCAGTTAATGGGAATGGAGGCGGCCCATGCCTTCCTCGTAAAAAGGAATAACCGCGGGCGCGCTGCTCACTTTACCCTTCTTGCGCCTTCTCCAATCTCAGAACCACCGCCCCCTTTCTTCCTCCTTCTCGAGCCCCCTGTTTTCTTCCATCGTTGCCGTGCTTCCACCATCCTCTGCTCTCTTGCCTCTCGCAACCACCATGGCACCCAAGTCCACCAAAAGCAAAGGAGTGGCTAAAGACGCCGGGGCGGCGGAGTAGCCGGAGAGCAAGCTGGTGGCGCGACAGGCGCAGTTCGCCTACTTTCCCTCGACGGTCGAGGTGCCCGAGCTTCGGGAGTTCTTCAAAGATCTGTGGGGGGTGAAGACGGGAGGAGAGAAGACGGGGCATCCAGCTACACACGTCGTCCTGCCAGTGCCGGGGCCGCCCCAAATCGGTACCCCTTCTTCGTCGACTACTTCTCTTGCAGGCTCTGTCCCCCCCTTCTCTAATTTTTTCAAGGATATCATGCACACCTATGGCTTCCACCTTCTGGATTTCACCCCGAATGCCATGGCATGCATGGCTCTCTTTGCAAACCTCTGCAAGGGCTCCGCCAGGGTGCACCCCAACACGACGCTCTTCCTCCACTACTTCTCCCCTCAGATCCAAAAAGGGGGCACCAGAGGCTGCGTCGCCTGGATCCCGAGGGCCAAGGGGGCGTACCCGGTCGGCGCCACGAAGGAGAGGTGGGAAGAATGGCGGGGTTGGTGGTGCTGGATTGAGGAGAAGGACCCGCCAGCATTCTGCGAGGTTTGCCAGGAGCCGTTGGTCCGTGGAAGCAATTGGGGTGATGTCGATGCCGATGACGCGAAGCTCACGATCGCCACCACCAGGATTCTTTGGCTTACCCAGGCCGGGATCACCCTTGAAATGATCAGGGCAGACTTCATCCGCCGCCGAGTTGCTCCCTTGCATGACAAGGGGAGGCCGGCCTGGCTTTTTGTGAACGCCGTCGACATCATGAGGCTCCTCCCCGGCCTCGGCAAGAACCTGACGGTGCTGAGGCACGCCCATCTCTGCCAACGGATCTTCCAGCTCGAGGTTAGTGACGAAGGCGAGGTTGAGCGGTCCGGCAAGGTCGCAAGGGCTGCCGCGAAGGTCGGCAAGATTGCCAAGGAGCCCGTTTTCAAGCTACCGGCGAGAGTGGTCCCGCTGAGCAACAACTCTCGCCGATCCGAGATCATCGCCATGATGCCGCTCTTCAACGCGCATGGCCTTGACCCGAACAGGCTCGAGCCGGACGAGCTCAAGGTGCAGGAGTTCTTCGACACCTTGCATGAGGTGTACATTACCGCTGAGCTGTGGCTTATCCAGGACACCTCCCCGGCGGAACTGGACTACATTGCCGCTAGGGTGGAGGAGGCAAGGCTTGCCGAGGAGGAGGCCGGCAGCGCCGGCGGCGTGGAGGACAAGGCCGCGGCGGAAGCGGAGGAAGAAGAGATCGCCCGGTGGGCGGCAGCTGCTGGGGAGGCCAGCAGCGCCGGCATCGGGGCTCCATTCATAGAGAACGTGTTCGACGAGTCATCGGAGGAGGAGGGCGAGGGGGAGAAGATCGCGACCGACGACCCTCCAATTGCCGGAAGAGGGCGAGTCCTGCGGCAGGCCTCCTCCGGCGAGCCGGTTCGCCCTGACCAGGCTATGCAGCTACGACAGGCCCAGGAGGCGCCTGTGCGCCAGATGAGGGCGGTGGCAATGAAGAAGGCGGCGAAGGCCGCGGCATCGAAGAAGAAAGCAGCTGCTTCTTCGTCGTCCAAGCGCGCCCGGACGCCATCGCCTCCCCCTTCGCCGGCAAACATTGGTGCGGGGATCGCGTTCGACTTCCGGCCCCTCAGCCCGGAGAGGAAGAGGAAAGCAACAGAGGAGGAGGAGGAGGAGGAGGAGTAAGCTCTGCTTTCTCCCTGCTCTCTTTTTTTCCTGTTCCTCCAAGGGTGCCGCCTATTCTGAATTGTGCTTATCTTGCAGGGATGTAGAGATGCTGGCCCAGAGGGCGAAGAGGGCTAGGATTTCGACGAGCAGCCAGCCCCCAGCCTAGCCCCCAGCGCGAGTCCATCACCCATCCTTCGTCTGCGTGCGCAATGTATGGCACTTTGGTACTGACCTTGCTGTGGATGTAGGAGGGGAGCAGCATCAAGGGGAGCCGCAGAGGGCTTCTCCCATCGTTCCACTCCCGTCGACCACGCCGCCCCGAGGGGCGTCCCCGGCAAGGGCACCAAGCGCCGAGGCCATGCACACGAAGGAGGAGGAGGAGGACACGGGCGCCAGTGGCTTCGCCTCGACGCCAAACCTTGGCGGAGAAGGGACTCCCGCCTCTCGGCCCGGCACGGGTAGGCCACTCGTCCTCCATTTCCGCTTGCGTTCTTCTTTTCCTTTTTTTTCACTGGCTTTGATCTTGGCTCCGTCCTGCCCCTTTCTTGGCATTTCAGATTTCTCCTCGATGGACCCAGAGGAAGTCGACACCGTCATCAAGGACATCGCCGAGGATGCCACAACGCAGGGTGAGAAGATCACTGCCGAGGAGAGCGCCAAGGACGCTGCTGAGGACACCGCCAATGGGCCCGCCGAGGAGCCCGGCAAGGGGCCTGCCGGGGAAGCCGGTAAGGCCGCTGCCGAGGAGGTGGTGTTTGACGACCTGCCCTCCTCCTCCGCTGCCTCTGGTTCCGGCAGGTACTTGAATGTGAGCGATGACCTCTTCGTTCATCTCCTAGGCGCGTCGATCACCAGGGCTCCCCTCGAGGGAGAGGTGTTCGACGAGGAGGTGCTTGCCACTACCGGGCTCGAGGTCGTCAATGAGCCAGGCATTGGTGGCGACGGCTCCCAGGAGGAGTGGCTGCTCCAAGCCATGGGCGCTAGCTTTCGGAAGCTCCAATGCTCCACCATGCTTGTTTGGACAAGGCCAAGTCCAGAACGGCGGTGGTGAAGAAGGCGGATGCGGACTTCGAGGGGCGTGTCGCCGAGGCGCAGGACTGGTTCCGCCAGGCTCAAGACAAGCTGAAGGCCACCCAGGGTGAGCTGGCCAAGCGTGACGTGGAGCTCACCATGAAGTTGGGCGGCGTCGAGAAGGCCCAAGAGACGGTGAAGAACTTGGCCGCCGAAGCCGAAGCCGCCCAGACCCGGCACGAAGCCGCACTGAACTCCCAGGAGGAGGATCTTGCCGCACGCGAGGAGAGGCTTGCCGCCACGCTCCGCGGCAAGGATGAAGAGGTGGACAAGCTCATCATGCGGCGGACCCAAGAGCTGGAGCAGAGGCATCAGGAGGCACTCAATGCCCAGGCTCTGGTTCACGCCGGCGAGGTGAAGGAGCTGGAGGAGCAAGCTTTGAAGCTGTCCACGAAGAAGGACACACTCAACGGCGCCCTGGTGGAGGCGCAGGGCGCGTTCGTCAGCAAAGGCCAGAGAACTCTCCGAAGCCAACAACTCCATCAGAGACCTCATGCTGAAGCTGGGGGATCTTGAGAAGATGCTGTCGGAGGCCAAAGACCGAGAGGGGATCCTGACCAAGGAGCTGTAGACCGAGAAGCAGCTGTGGATGAACGAGACCGCCAACCTCAACGACCACGTGGCGGGCGAGAAACGTTGGCTTGAACACCTTGCCGCCATTGCGAACTCGGCCGCCACGCAGCTGGGCACCATGGGGATGCCGGACATGAGGTATGCCCCGGAGACGAGCCTGAGCCCCAACGCCAACCTGACCCTGTGCTTTGAAAGGGTCGTTGGCGCCCTGGAGCGGCTACAGTCCAACCGGGCGGCCTCCCTGGCCGAGGAGTCCCGGATGCTCTACCGGGGTGCCATGACCAAGGTGCTCGCCAAGATAGCGCACTAGCATCCTGACCTCGACTTCGAAGCCGTGCTGAAGAGCTTGCCGGAGGATGCTGACATCGCGGCGCTAATGAGCGTATCAAGCCCATCCTCAGCCGCATCGACAAAATCAAGAGGATGGAGGGACAATGCCGGGACTAGGCACCCCGTTTTTGATCGCCGCTGCAGGTTCACGACCAAGGCAATTGTTATCTTTAGTTAGAACCGTGGCGGCAATTCATGTAATATAGCTCTGCAGTACTCTTGACATTATGCATGTTATTTTCCTATTCGATTTTCCTTCGTATGTCCACCCTACGCTAACTAGGTAGGCTTGCCGGCGCATAAACCCAGGGTGGCGTCTTGAGGACGGATCCCCATTAGCCTGTTGGGTTTGCTTGCTGCTGGGCAAACCACCTTACCGCCCTCAACGCGGCCGCTCGATCTGTCGAGTTTGACTGGAGTCAGAGTCGAGAGCGTTGCTGACGGCGGAAGGCTAC
>NW_025225099.1:982243-1014212 GCF_018294505.1 Triticum aestivum | reverse complement strand
CCATACATAGGCGAAATCTCCGAGGACGATAACCTTATATTACAGAGAAGAGTTTAAAGGCTGGCATGACTTAGCTTTTTGTAGCCGCCTTGGCGGCCTCCGTGCTCGCAGGTGGCACCACTCTCTTGGCCAGCTTCTCTGCGGGAGCCGTGGCGATGAAGAACAGCTAGGCCAACTACTAGACCAAATTCTCACAACTACGCCCCCCTACCTGGCGCGCCAAAGATATCGGTGGGAAACGACACCTATGGGATCACAAGAATCCCTACTACGGTTGCGGGGTGCGGGGTTGTGAGAAGAGCAGGATTAGCAATTGGCATGAGGATCGTTTACCCAGGTTCGGGCCGCGAGGATGCGTAAAACCCTAGTCCTGCTTGGTGGATGTATTGAGTGTTGTTGAGCTCTCGAACTAGCTACAGGTGCTGCGTGGTTCGAAAGAGCCGAATCCTTTTCCAGTATGCCTTGGGCCTCCTTTTATAGGCGAAAGGGGCTGCCACAATTGCACATAGGAGGTGGAAAGAGCCTATAGTATTGCGAGCTTATTGCTCGTATTACATGACAAGATGCATTTAATGCGTGGCTTAGGTGTCCCTTCACTTTATCGGGGACGGGAGCGAGGCCCGTCCCGTCCGTCGCCGCTCCTCCTCGCTTCGACACGCGCCCTGGCTAGCGATGCATGCGGTGCCATGTAGGCAGGCAAGCACATGAGGTGGCACGGTGGTGGAGCCTCCATGAATATCTGCATGCCGCCATGCAGGAGTGTGCTGAGTTGGCTCGGAAGCTGCATGTTGCCACGCAGGTGCCTGCCCAACTGGTCGGGCTGGCAGCTGCATGTGAACGGCGGTGGGGATTTGGTTGGTGTGGGCCTGGCAGTGGCCCTGCTGTCGCCTTTGGCAAGGGTCTTGTCGGGTGGCCCGGCAAGGGTTCTGCCGTGGCGCGCTGGTGTCCCCGGTAAGGACCTTGCCGGGGGTCTCGTGGGTTTCTTCAGTAAGGATCTTGACAGAGAGTGTTGCCCTCCAATCCTCATCTGATCTTGGGTATTCTTTGTCCTCACAAAGATCTGCATGCCACCATGGGGGTGCCTCCCGAGCCCTGGTCCAACGTGGTTGTTGACATTCGAAACCATGGGCTCGAGGGTGGCTCGCTCCACTGGTGTGGGTGAGTTGCCCCGGCAAGGGGCTTGCCGCTGCTGCAGAGGCTACCCCGGCAAGGGCCTTGCCGGGGAAACCTACTTCGCCCGTCTGCACTTTGTGGCCTTGGTCATTGATGTTGCCTTGTTTGTCTCGAGCATTCGGCTGCTCTCCGGCTTCCCTCCTTTGCCCTGTTATGTGCGGCCATGGCGCGTGGCTCTGACTGCCCGTGCACAAGTAAAGGTGTCAAAAGGAGAGCCCCTACTTTTGTACATCGACAGAGGGGGCGCTTGATATTCGCTGCCTCTATAAGAGGACAGAAGGTCCCATCTGTTCACCCCATGCCTTCTGCTTCCTCTGCCTTCCAATCCCCCAAGCTCTAGCGCCCATGTTCCAAACTTTTCCTTCCGCCCCAACTTCTCTAGCAATGGCTGAATTTGGCTTTCAAGGCAAGTGGATGACCTCCTCCGTAACGGAGAAGAACATCCAAGATCTACGGGAGGCGAGGTACCTGACGGTGGAACTTCATTTAAACGATGAACTGGAGGGTGCTTGTTTGATAGAGGGTCAATGCTCAAACGACGTCATATTCGAATGAATGTATCCGAACGACCCGATCGTGTGTATTATGGATATTTAAGGCTTTGTAATATATTTGCAGTATTATCTAAAATTGTTTCCTCCTGTGCGGCCGTATTTTTGAATGCCCGAGAGTTTTCTAGTCGCCGGCTTCGACCCCCACGTAGATACTACAGAGGTGTTCGGAAAGGCACATTAACACTCTTGACCCAACGTCTTGGTCCGTGATGGAGGTGTTAGTGCGTCGAACTAGGCAATCGGACTATACGGCTTTACCGCTCTCACATAGCCATAGGAGTTGGACGATGGGGCTATAAAATAGCCCCTGGTACGTATTTGACTATCCGAATGCGGATGCGTTACGTGTAAGACTGAAAAACAGTCCTTCGTTTAAAATGGAAAAATCATTAAGGATTTAGTAAGTCACCGAACGGCTGACAAGCTCTCACCGCATCATGACAGTCAGTTTTTGGATTTCTCTACTGAGGTGCTTAACCGGATGAACTAGAAACACAATTGTAGTAGTTCTCCCTTCACTACCCTAGCCCAACAAACGGAACGTATGGTAGCAAACACAGGAACCAGACAACCCAAGTATTGACCAAAGACATGATTCAGAGCCGATGCATATAATGCCAAGATCGGGACACCGAAGTGTGCTACAAAGCTATTCGAGCTTTTGATTAGTGGCTCGTGAGTGGCCTTATAGAGCCCCTGGCAATGGGTGTCGAGGAATGTGCGACAACTAGAGAGACGGACTACAGTTTTATAAATAAAGTAGACATCGAAAAGAAATTGTCGCTACTAGAATCTAATTGACACGTCGAGGCGTGATTGTACAGGGAGGTACCATGAGTAGCAAAATCATTTTACATGCTGGGGTCTAATTACAAGGAGAAAAGCTCAGTACAGGCCCTTGTAAATAAGGTTTGGTTCGAAGAGTCCTTTGGATGTCCTGCCGCACGTCTGCGCTGCTTTCGTCTTGTAGGTAGGGATTCCTTGAAGGAAACGGTCCTCTGTTTGCCGTACGGAATTGGGCTCGGAGTGAGTCCTTGTAAATCTGTAGGATACATGCACTCGAACGCACCTGTGGTAAAAAAGGGTGTAAGATCATATAGGGTCGAGCCGCACTATAGAACTTCCTATATTGTGCCTCCACCGATGCCCAAGGTATTTTGAGTGCATAATGATGCATGGGTGGTGCAAATTCCGCTAGTGTGCCCGGCGATCGGCGGAGGCGGAACTACTATTGTAGCTCTGGATGTACAGAACCACTAGCTAGCGGAGCTGTCGGGACTCTTTTAAAAGGGTCCGGCAGTTTGGTGACCGACGAGGTGTGCGGCTGAAAGAGGCCGCTCTGTACCTCGGTTGCAAGAGCTGTGGTGTGCTCCTCTGTGTAGAGGGATCCTTCCGTGTTTCCATTGACTGTTATAACACCGCGTGGACCAGGCATTTTGAGCTTTAAGTAGGCATAGTGCGGCATCGCATTGAATCGGGCAAAAGTGGTTCGTCCGAGCAGTGCGTGACAGCCACTTCGGAAGGGTTCGATATCGAAGATCAAGTCTTCACTTCGGAAGTTATCTGTCGTTGTACTAAAATAGGGGCGCTCTTTTGTACCCCTTATTCGTGCACGGGCAGTCAGAGCCGCGCCCACGGCCACACTTAAGCAGGGCAGAGACAGGTAATTAGAGCCACAACACAGAATCAAGCAACGCCAAGATAGAAGCATCAAGAGCAAGAAGGCGAAGTGGTTTCCCCCGGCAAGGTCCTTGCCGGGGTAGCCCCCACGGCCCCGGCAAGACCCTTGCCGGGCAGCCTACCTGACGCCAGCAGGGCGCGCCACCCTTGAGCCCCAGTTCCTCTAGCGCCCCCGACCACGTTGGAACATAGGCTCGGGAGGCGCCTCCATGGTGGCATGCAGATATTTGTGAAGACAACACTTCAAATCAGAAGAGTAGAAGACGACGAACCTCGGCGAGATCCTCGTCGAGGAAACCCACAAGACCCCCAGCAAGACCCTTGCCGGGGACGACCGCAACACCACGGCAAGACCCTTGTCTTGGCCCCGGCAAGGCCCTTGCCGAGGGCGTCCGCGAGGCCATATGTCAGGACCCCGACTCAATGTCACATCGATCTAGCCTGTAACACCTCATATCACTTTGCGGCCTCACGCACGGTATTCCCACGGGTGTCGCCTTACCTTTGCCCGGGACCGTTTGCGCCTTTTGGCTCACGTATATGATGATGTCGCTAGCATCCATATGATAAGGAGCCCGGGCTGACATGACTAATCGTAAACCCAAAGTGGCACAGACTTACAGGGACAGGCATCCATGAACCAGCATCGAACGTGTCGGTCATCAGCAAGTGGGTCCGGGCTGTAGCACTGGGCTAGCAGGACTCCGGTAAACCGGGCTGTAGTGGGCTAACAGGGCTCCGGTACTCAATGCATGACATTTCCCCGAAGGGACAGACATAGGAACGAAGAAGGACACATGCCGGCCAGCCTAAGTGTTCCGGAGCAGTAGCAAGCTACCACGGCTCAATGGAAACACTAGGAGACATTTCCCGGTAAGAGAGGCTACTAAAGATAAACAACTAGATAGTCAGATCCCACACATACCAAGCATTTCAATCATACACACAATATGCTCGATATGTGCAAATACAACAAGGCATCACAACATGACTCTACGACACAAGTACTTTATTTAAAGGCTCAGAGAGCCATACATAACATACATACAAGTACGGGTCACATGACCCACATTCAAGTCATACAGTCATACAAACCAGCAGCGGAAGTAACTTGTCTGAGTACAGACAACTAGTAAAATAAAAGAGGCTTGGAAAGCCTAGCTATACTACGTGGACCTTCACAAGCTCAGGATTACCACCTGGGCCTTAGTCTACTCGTCGATGTCAACGTCTACGAAGAACCCATCAGAAGGGGTTGCAGCGCCTTCTGTAAAATGTAAATTATAGCAACATGAGTACAAAGGTACCCAGCAAGACTTACGTCAGATCCTACATGCATGCACATTGTCAAGAAGGGCTGGTGGATTTATTGCAGCAAGCCAGCTTTGACTCTTGGCTAAACTATCCTACGAGACTCCAACTTGAAATGGTTTTGCGCACATGAGTCCACTACTCACCACTTCAATACACCACCGAGGATCCACCTCCGTCATCCTACGGAAGAGCCATCCTCGGCACTCACGCTTATCTTGTGATTTTTTAGTAGTATCCATTCACTTGTCTATGAACTGTATAAGCAACCAAGTAGTCCTTTACCACGGACGCGGCTATTCGAATAGATCATGTTAACCCTGCAGGGGTGTACTTCTTCATACATGTTTCCACCACTTAGCGTCTGCACACGACATGTGCTCGGCAGACTTCAAGCGAAAGCCGATGTGGGTGTAGACCACGACCTACCTAAACACCTAAGTCTCTAGTCCAGGTTTATCGCCTATCCAGGTTCCATCCGCAGGGAGTCCGGCCGAGGTTTCCCATACGGCCCCGAACAATGTGTACAGGGTTCCCGAGATACCTAACGGTTATTCGATACACCGTGCCACGTACCTACCGCATCACAGCCCACCCCGCGGGTCAGCGCTGTCCACGGCCTCCAGTAAGCTACAAACACCAGAAACTACTTGCAACTCCTGGACAGAGGACTAGGGTGAATAAGAAGTCGAGCGGGGTCATATTTCAGGGCCCAATGCATGGTAGTAGCTGAATCTTAAATCACGCATACAGATCTCAGTTCTTAAGGTCGGCTTCAATGAAACAACCCACCATGTACTCCTACATGGCCTCTCATCGATACCTTTACCAAATCGTGTTCACCACATCACTCTCATTACCGACATGATCATTTCACTCCAGCCCATCACCCAGATGAACCAGACCTGACACGACTCTAAGCATAGCAGGCATAGCAAGGTAGGAACAACACATACATATGGCTCAATCAATTCCTACACATGCTAGTGGGTTTCATCTAATTACTGTGGCAATGACAGGTCATGCAGAGGAAATGGGTTCAACTACCGTAGCACACAGCAGTTTGAAACGCGTTGTCTTAATGTAGTAAAAGAGAGCAAGAGCGAGAACATGGGATTGTATCGATATGATCAAATGGTTGGTTGCTTGCCTGATGGATCAATGCACGGATACGGTTCTTCGCTAGGGTAATCACGGTACTCCTTGGTGGCAGAACCTACCGCAAAAAACACCGATACACAACCATCACCAAACAATGTGCGACAATATGATGCATGCATGAAACATGGCAATATGAGTGTGTTGGGCTAATGCAACTAAAACCAGATGGGTTTGAATCAATTTGAACCAAAGATTCAAATTTCAAACTCATAAATGGCCCTTTAAAGTGTTTTATCTTGTTCTGCACTAAACCTCAAGTTAGTTTGTTTAAACATGCATGAAACTAGTACAGATGGATAGATTGGATTTTTCTGATCATTTTTCATATATAATTTGTTTGATTTGGAGCTACGGTTGAATTTATATGAATTTTTGAAGTTTGCAACAATTTCTGGAATTTATAAATCATTTTAGATTTATTTTAATTTCAGAAAAGGTTTACTGCGTCAGCATGAGGTCATGCTGACCTCAGCAAGTCAACAGACCCGGTCCAGGTCAAACCTGACGCGTGGGTCCAGGGTGTCAGTGGATAATTAACTAATTTAATTTAGTTTAAACTAATCTGGATAATTAGCAGAAGGGGGGCCCACCTGTCATTGACTCAACAGAGTCAACCAGGGCCCACCCATGGTCAAAGTCAAAATGGCTGCACCGGTGTTTAGCCGCCGGCGAGCCCGACGCGGCGGCGGAAGTGGTTTTGGCCGTTCCGGCCACCAAATGGGTCGCGGAGGGCATCGGGGTGGAGCTGAGGACGAGCCGCGGCTCTTGGTGGAGTCAGTTGGGGTCAGAGTGGCCGGAGTTGGTGCCGGCGACGACCTAGGCGGTCACTGGAGTTCGGGTGAAGGCGAACTCGGGGCTAGGGTGTGCGGTGAGGTGCGGGAAGTGCACGGTTGGACTCAACGCAACATGGTGAGTGCGTTGGACACTGTGAGTTGGCCGGAGGATGGCCGGGAGCACGTCGGCGACGAGATCCGCGGCGGTGCGTGCGGGTGATCTTCGTGCGGTGGCTACACGGCTCGGGGGCGAGAGAGGAAGGGTAGGAGGGGTAGCTAGGCTCATAGAGCACCCGTAAAGGTCGCCGGCGGGGTCGGGGACGAGCTGATGCGGCGACGGCGTTGAAGGGGATCTCCAACGACGGCGAACTCGGGCGAGGTCGGTGCAGTGGACTCGGGCCTCACGAGCACGCGGGGCTCGGTTAGCTTGACGAAGTGGACAGCGGCGGAGCTCCTGGACACCATGAGACGGAGCACGGGCGGCGGGGAGCGCGGCTACGACGATGGAGCGGCGGCGGTGGCGTCGGCCATGGCTGGGGAGCGCGAGGGGGAGGAGCTGGAGAGGAGAGGGGGTGTCTGGGGGCTCCGGGGGAGAGAGGGGTCGATCCACGGTGTTAGCCGGGTGAGTGGAGCGGCGAGGTGGCGAGCAGGTGCGTGGCACCCATGCGGTGCTCGTCGTCGAGCACCTTGCCTGCCTGCCTGGCCGGCAAGCAGCTCGCTGGCGCGGCGCTGGGCTAGGCCAGCAGGTGGGCCGGGTTGCAGGCGCCAGGTAAGTCCTTCCTTTCTGTTTTTTTTCCTTTTTTCTTTTTCTGCAACTTTGTTGAATTATTAAAAAATACCTAGGCAACTCCTAAAATCACCAAACTGCTCCTGGTCCAAAGTTGGAATATTTCCAACATGAAACATTTCAGTTTAGGAATATTTGAGCATTTGAAATATTTTATATAATTTTAAATGCCCAAATTCAAATACTTATCATTTAATTCAAAGACCCTAAGATGACCTAGAAAATTGTGCAACACTTTTGGCAGAGGTTCTGAACCAAGACAAAAATGATGGACATTTTAGAAGGGCATTTCAGGTTCATTGAAAAAGTTTTTAGTAAACCCTAGTTGGTTTCAGAGGGGGCTGGGGGTTCTGACATCCCCATTTCAAGTTTCTGATGAAAGGATAGACATGATGCAACACTCTAATGCATGAACTAGCTAGGGTGTGACAACTCACCCCCACTCAAAAGAATCTCGACCCGAGATTTGGGTACCTCCGGGAAGAAGGCGGGATACTCGAGTCGAAGACGATCCTCCCTTTCCCAAGTTGCTTCATTCTCAGAATGGTGCGACCATTGAACCTTGAGAAACTTGATATTATGACGTCGAGTGGTACGCTCAGCTTGATCGAGGATACGAACGGGGTACTCTTGATACGTGAGATTATCTTGGAGATCAAGCGTTTCGTGGTCTACTCCACGGATAGGATCTGAGAAGCAACGCCTGAGTTGAGAAACGTGGAAGACGTCGTGGACTCTGGAGAGATGCGGAGGTAGTTCCAATTGGTAGGCAACTTCTCCTCGTTTTGCGAGAATGCGAAAGGGTCCAATGTAACGAGGAGCCAATTTGCCCTTGATACCGAAGCGATGGGTTCCCTTCAGAGGAGTAACCCGAAGGTAAGCCTTCTCGTCAACCTCAAAAGTCATAGCCTTATGTTTTCGGTGATATTGACTCTTTTGACGAGATTGGGCTGTTTTCAACTTTTCACGAACGATGCGAACTTGCTCTTCTGCTTCCTGAATCATATCCGGGCCAAAGAATTGTCTTTCCCCGGTTTCTGACCAGTTAAGAGGCGTTCGACACCTTCGTCCATAGAGAACTTCAAAAGGGGCTTTGCCCAAGCTGGATTGATAGCTGTTGTTATAAGCAAATTCGGCAAATGGAAGGCATTTCTCCCACTCCATTCCGAATGAGATAACAGAAGCTCGAAGCATGTCTTCTAGAATCTAGTTGACGCGTTCCACTTGACCACTTGATTGAGGGTGGAAAGCGGTACTAAAAGAAAGGCGGGTTCCCATAGCATTTTGGAAACTTTCCCAAAATCGAGAGGTGAAAAGACTTCCTCGATCCGAGTTAATTTCCAAAGGAACACCATGGAGAGACACTATTCAGGAGATGTACAAGTCTGCTAACTGACTAGCAGTTATACTCTCACGAACATGTAAGAAATGGGCCACTTTGGAAAGACGGTCGATAACGACGAAGATAGCGTTATTCCCTCTCTTGGTCCTGGGAAAACCGGTAATGAAGTCCATACCAATTTTATCCCATTTCCATTCAGGAATAGCTAGGGGTTGAAGGGTGCCAGCAGGCCGTTGATGCTCTGCTTTTACACGACGATAGACGTCGCAATTAGCAATATACTAAGCAATTTCTCTCTTCATCCTAGTCCACCAGAACCTCTGGCGTAGGTCCTGATACATCTTGGTACTACCGGGATGAATGGTGAGAGGAGATTCATGAGCCTCCTTAAGGATCAACTGCCGTAGATGCTGGTTCTTGGGAACCACTAAACGGTTCTCAAAGTACACAACACCATGATCATTTGTGGAGAAACATCTAGCACCTCCGCTAGCAATGTTCTCCTTGATCTTAGATATTCCCTTATCTCGCTTTTGGGCAGCGATGATTTGATCCATAAGAGTAGGTTTCGCCACCAAGGTGGAAAGAAATCCTTGAGGAACAATGTGAAGGTTAAGCTTCCGAAATTCCTCATGGAGAAGTGGTTGACTTTGTTGTAACATCAGGTTGTTACAATAAGATTTACGACTTAGCGCATCAGCCATGACGTTGGCTTTCCCTGGGGTGTAAGTTATTCTAAGTCGAAATCTGTGATCAACTCGACCCAACGTCTTTGCCTGAGATTTAAATCCGGTTGGGTGAATATATACTTCAGACTTTGGTGATCAGTGTAGATTTCGCAACGATTACCGAGAAGGTAATGTCGCCATGTTTTGAGTGCATGGACTACAGCTGCAAGCTCTAGATCATGAGTGGGGTAGTTTTCCTCATGTGGGTGTAATTGCCATGAAGCATAAGCAATTACGTGTCGATCTTGCATGAGAATACAGCCTAGTCCTTGTCGCGAGGCGTCGCAGTAGATAACAAAATCCTTGGAAAAATCCGGTGGTACCAGTACGGGAGCAGAGGTTAAACGTCTTTTCAGTTCCTGGAAACTGTGCTCACATTGTGGAGTCCACTCGAACCTTTTATCTTTCTTGAGGAGTTCAGTTAGAGGTTTGGCAACTTTGGAGAAATTCTCGACAAAGTGACGGCAATAGCTCGCTAGGCCAAGGAAACTCCGAACTTGCTTGATCGATTCAGGTGGAGTCCAATTAAGGACGGCTTGAACTCGCTCAGGGTTAACAGCAATGCCTTTACCAGAAATTACATGTCCAAGATAGGTCACTTCTGACAACCAGAATTCACATTTAGAAAATTTGGCATAAAGGCGATGCTCTCGAAGTTTCTTCAACACTAGCCTTAGGTGTTCGGCATGTTCTTCCTCGTTCTTGGAGTAGATGAGTATATCATCGAGGTAAACCACGACGAATTTATCCAAATACTCCATGAAGATTGAGTTCATCAACTGAGAGAAGGTGGCTGGAGCATTGGTTAAACCGAAGGACATGACGGTGTACTCGTATTGGCCATAACGAGTAACAAAGGCCGTTTTCGGAATGTCCCCATTTCTGATTTTGATTTGATGGTAGCCCAACCTCAAATCCATTTTAGAGAAGATTGGGGATCCAACGAGCTGATCATACAGGTCGTTGATCCTGGGGAGCGGATACTTGTTCTTAATGGTGACCAAGTTGACAGGTCGATAATCTACAACCATCCGGTCCGTACCATCCTTCTTCTTGACGAAGAGGACGGGGCAAGCCCAAGGAGATGAACTAGGTCGGATGAAATCCTTTTTCAAGGACTCATCGAGTTGTTTCTTAAGCTCGGCTAGTTCAAAAGGTGCCATCTTGTAGGGTCTTCTGGAAATCGGGACAATTCCTGGAATGAGATCTATCACGAATTCGACATCTCTGTCAGGTGGAACACCTGGCAATTCCTCTGGGAAGACATCCGGATAGTCACGGACTACCGGAACATCCTCAAGGTCTGGCAAAGGGCTGGCGTTAAGAGAATATAACTGTCGCTTGGCTATTCGGGTCAAGACATTGACTATCTTCCCCGAAGGATGGGTGAGTTGAACAGTCCTAGAGAAGAAATCAATTTTGGCATGATGGGCTGACATCCAGTCCATACCCAAGATGATATTAATATCCAAAGATTTGAGGGCTACCAAAGATGCGAGAAAAACAAGTCTGTCGACTTGAATTTCATTTCCATGGCTTACTCTAGAAGTTTGCCATTTGGATCCCGGAGTTTGAATTACCATAGAGGTGGGCATCTCACAGAATGTGGTGTTATGCAGACGAGCATAGCTCTCGGATATAAATGAATGAGATGCTCTTGTATCGAAAAGAACAGATGCCGGGTGGCAATTAACAAGGAGCGTACTGAGAACGACGTTGGGGTCTTCTTGAGCCTCTTCCGCAGAAACACAATTAACATGGCCACGAGCAGTGGTGGCCGGCTTGGCGTAGAACACTTTCCCTGTCGGCTTGCCGCGGCCAACAGTTTTTGCTGTCTGGTTGGGGTTGGTTTGGGGACACTCGCGCATATAGTGGCCTGATTCCCCACACTTGAAACAAGTCACGGAACTGGTACGTGGAGGAGCATTGTTGGTTGGACCACCATAGGGCTTGGCTGGTGCATATGGCTGAGCTGGGCGAGGCGCCTGGAAGGATGGCCTCGGTGTGAACCTGGGTGGCAGGGCAGTGTTAGGCACCCACACGCGGCGCTTCTAAGGACCAGCACCGGATGAGGAACCCAAGTCACGGCCATGCTTGCGGGTTGCTTCATAATCAGTCTGACCAGTCTCACCACTGATGGCTTTGTTAACAAGCTTCTGAAAAGATGTGCACTCATGCAGACGGAGGTCGCGGCGAAGCTCAGGACTAAGCCCCTTACGGAACCTTGCCTGCTTCTTGGCATCAGAAGAAACTTCCTCCATTGCATAACGGGCAAGGTTACCAAACTCCCTGCTGTAAGCGTCAACAGAGAGTCGACCTTGAGTGAAACTACAGAACTCCTCACGTTTACGGTCCATGAGACCCTCCGGAATTACTACACGCTAAGTCATATTCCACAAGTCACGCAGGACGGTGGAAATACAACTATTACAATACCTAGTGGATCTACTACTATCTCAGTCATCTCCGTAGTAGTTCTCATAGAAGTCTCCTCCATAGCCTGGAAGTTCAACGTGAGCATCCGGAAACAAACGGTCCTGAGGAGCCTGTGGACCAAAAGGGCTAGGGTGAGGTCTTGGACCAACAAACGGTGGCCTGCGAGGACCACGAGGTGGGGTGATGCCTCCCACATCACGCCAATCCATCATGTCCGGCAGAGCAGACCTAACGGGATACATATCTCTCATATCCATGCATCCAGCTTGCACAGCCGGTGCAAACCGAGTCAAGGTGGCCCAATGATCGGCGCGGGTGTTGAAAAGCTCCATTCTCAAGGCCCGATTCTCTCGGTCCTTATCCTCGAGCAACTCAGCAGTGGTGCGAGTTAGTGAGTCCTCCTGACTGGGGTCAGCATAGATAGCCCGGAGATAACCGTGCGCTCCAGGAAGTGAAGCCGGCATATACCGGAAGTCGGTGTTGCGAAGCAGGCCAGTCCTGACTCGCATGATGGTCATCATAGAATAAGCCGCATCTTGCACAGCCATCTCAATAGTAACACCGAGCCCATAGGAACAGTGAAGAGCCTCGGTAGAACCGGGATAAGAGGGAAATATCCGGACGGTGCAAAGATACTGGCTTTGGTTAAAATCTTGAAACTGCTCTTCGACCGTGTATTCGGGATACCAACGGTAACCCGTCTCGATCATCACTCGGACTAACATGGCCGTATGACCGGTCACACCAATGCAGCGGGTCAGGCGAACCACTTGATTTTGGTCACGAGTGGCCATCTGAAAGCACAACCATAATGCAAAGGCATTAGAATTTCTAGCAAAATTTCGACAGCATAACGGCTGTAAATGCTCAAGAAGGGTTTGAGACATTTATCAAAAAATTGCATAGACACTCAACAATATCATATCAAGGTTCTGGGTTCAACTTATCAGCATAACAAGGTAGTAGAACTGAACTAGGCTTGTAGTCATCAAACCTATAAGGTACTACTGATTCGTAACACGTGAACCTGATAGAGAGAGAAGATCCTAATCCTTAATCCCCGGTAGAAGAATGGACTGACTCAGATCAGAATGCCATGAGGTAAAGAAGTAAAAAGAGCCTTACGTACCATCCCACAATCAATTCCCCTACATATAACTAAAGCATTTCTAGACTCAACATCGACCAGTTTGGCTTGGAGAACCTACAGGCAGTCCGGCTCTGATACCAACGCTGTCAGGACCCCGACTCAATGTCACATCGATCTAGCCTGTAACACCTCATATCACTTTGCGGCCTCACACACGGTATTCCCACGGGTGTCGCCTTACCTTTGCCCGGGACCGTTTGCGCCGTTTGGCTCACGTATATGATGATGTCGCTAGCATCCATATGATAAGGAGCCCGGGCTGACATGACTAGTCGTAAACCCAAAGTGGCACAGACTTACAGGGACATGCATCCATGACCCAGCATCGAACGTGTCGGTCATCAGCAAGTGGGTCCGGGCTGTAGCACTGGGCTAGCAGGACTCCGGTAAACCGGGCTGTAGCGGGCTAACAGGGCTCCGGTACTCAATGCGTGACATTTCCCCGAAGGGACAGACACAGGAACGAAGAAGGACACATGCCGGCCAGCCTAAGTGTTCCGGAGCAGTAGCAAGCTATCACGGCTCAATGGAAACACTAGGAGACATTTCCCGGTAAGAGAGGCTACTAAAGATAAACAACTAGATAGTCAGATCCCACACATACCAAGCATTTCAATCATACACACAATATGCTCGATATGTGCAAATACAACAAGGCATCACAACATGACTCTACGACACAAGCACTTTATTTAAAGGCTCAGAGAGCCATACATAACATACATACAAGTACGGGTCACATGACCCACATTCAAGTCATACAGTCATACAAACCAGCAGCGGAAGTAACTTGTCTGAGTACAGACAACTAGTAAAATAAAAGAGGCTTGGAAAGCCTAGCTATACTACGTGGACCTTCACAAGCTCAGGATTACCACCTGGGCCTTAGTCTACTCGTCGATGTCAACATCTACGAAGAACCCATCAGAAGGGGTTGCAGCACCTTCTGTAAAATGTAAATTGTAGCAACATGAGTACAAAGGTACCCAGCAAGACTTACGTCAGATCCTACATACATGCACATTATCAAGAAGGGTTGGTGGAGTTATTGCAGCAAGCCAGCTTTGACTCTTGGCTAAACTATCCTACGAGACTCCAACTTGAAATGGTTTTGCGCACACGAGTCCACTACTCACCACTTCAATACACCACCGAGGATCCACCTCCGTCATCCTACGGAAGAGCCATCCTCGGCACTCACGCTTATCTTGAGATTTTTAGTAGTATCCATTCACTTGTCTATGAACTGTATAAGCAACCAAGTAGTCCTTTACCGCGGACGCGGCTATTCGAATAGATCATGTTAACCCTGCAGGGGTGTACTTCTTCATACATGTTTCCACCACTTAGCGTCTCCACACGACATGTGCTCGGCAGACTTCAAGCGAAAGCCGACATGGGTGTAGACCACGACCTACCTAAACACCTAAGTCTCTAGTCCAGGTTTATCGCCTATCCAGGTTCCATCCGCAGGGATTCCGGCCGAGGTTTCCCATACGGCCCCGAACGATGTGTACAGGGTTCCCGAGATACCTAACGGGTATTCGATACACCGTGCCACGTACCTACCGCATCACAGCCCACCCCGCGGGTCAGCGCTGTCCACGGCCTCCAGTAAGCTACAAACACCAGAAACTACTTGCAACTCCTGGACAGAGGACTAGGGTGAATAAGAAGTCGAGCGGGGTCATATTTCAGGGCCCAATGCATGGTAGTAGCTGAATCTTAAATCACGCATACAAATCTCAGTTCTTAAGGTCGGCTTCAATGAAACAACCCACCATGTACTCCTACATGGCCTCTCATCGATACCTTTACCAAATCGTGTTCACCACATCACTCTCATTACCGACATGATCATTTCACTCCAGCCCATCACCCAGATGAACCAGACCTGACACGACTCTAAGCATAGCAGGCATAGCAAGGTAGGAACAACACATACATATGGCTCAATCAATTCCTACACATGCTAGTGGGTTTCATCTAATTACTGTGGCAATGACAGGTCATGCAGAGGAAATGGGTTCAACTACCGTAGCACACAGCAGTTTGAAACGCGTTGTCTTAATGCAGTAAAAGAGAGAAAGAGCGAGAACATGGGATTGTATCGATATGATCAAATGGTTGGTTGCTTGCCTGATGGATCAATGCACGGATACGGTTCTTCGCTAGGGTAATCACGGTACTCCTCGGAGGCAGAACATGCCGCAAAGAACACCGATACACAACCATCACCAAACAATGTGCGACAATATGATGCATGCATGAAACATGGCAATATGAGTGTGTTGGGCTAATGCAACTAAAACCAGATGGGTTTGAATCAATTTGAACCAAAGATTCAAATTTCAAACTCATAAATGGCCCTTTAAAGTGTTTTATCTTGTTCTGCACTAAACCTCAAGTTAGTTTGTTTAAACATGCATGAAACTAGTACAGATGGATAGATTGGATTTTTCTGATCATTTTTCATATATAATTTGTTTGATTTGGAGCTACGGTTGAATTTATATGAATTTTTGAAGTTTGCAACAATTTCTGGAATTTATAAATCATTTTAGATTTATTTTAATTTCAGAAAAGGTTTACTGCGTCAGCATGAGGTCATGCTGACCTCAGCAAGTCAACAGACCCGGTCCAGGTCAAACCTGACGCGTGGGTCCAGGGTGTCAGTGGATAATTAACTAATTTAATTTAGTTTAAACTAATCTGGATAATTAGCATAAGGGGGCCCCACCTGTCATTGACTCAACAGAGTCAACCAGGGCCCACCCGTGGTCAAAGTCAAAATGGCTGCACCGGCGTTTAGCCGCCGGCGAGCCCGACGCGGCGGCGGAAGTGGTTTTGGCCGTTCCGTCCACCAAATGGATCGCGGAGGGCATCGGGGTGGAGCTGAGGACGAGCCGCGGCTCTTGGTGGAGTCAGTTGGGGTCGGGGTGGCCGGAGTTGGCGCCGGCGACGACCTAGGCGGTCACCGGAGTTCGGGTGAAGGGGAACTCAGGGCTAGGGTGTGCGATGAGGTGCGGGAAGTGCACGGTTGGACTCAATGCAACGTGGTGAGTGCGTTGGACACCGTGAGTTGGCCGGAGGATGGCCGGGAGCACGTCGGCGACGAGATCCGCGGCGGTGCGTGCGGGTGATCTTCGTGCGGTGGCTACACGGCTCGGGGGCAAGAGAGGAAGGGTAGGAGGGGTAGCTAGGCTCACAGAGCACCCATAAAGGTCACCGGCGGGGTCGGGGACGAGCTGATGCGGCGACGGCATTGAAGGAGATCTCCGGTGACGGCGAACTCGAGCGAGGTTGGTGCGGTGGACTCGGGCCTCACGAGCACGCGGGGCTCGGTTAGCTCGACGAAGTGGACGGCGGCGGAGCTCCTGGACACCACGAGACGGAGCACGGGCGGCGGGGAGCGCGGCTACGACGATGGAGCGGCGGCGGTGGCGTCGGCCATGGCTGGGGAGCGCGAGGGGGAGGAGCTGGAGAGGAAAGGGGGCGTCTCGGGGGTTGGGGGGAGAGAGAGGGGTCGATCCACGGCGTTAGCCGGGTGAGTGGAGCGGCGAGGCGGCGAGCAGGTGCGTGGCACCCATGCGGTGCTCGCCGTCGAGCACCTTGCCTGCCTGCCTGGCCGGCAAGCAGCTCGCTGGCGCGGCGCTAGGCTGGGTCGGCAGGTGGGCCGGGTTGCAGGCGCCAGGTAAGTCCTTCCTTTCTGTTTTTTTTTCTTTTTCTATTTTTCTGCAACTTTGTTGAATTATTAAAAATACCTAGGCAACTCCTAAAATCACCAAACTGCTCCTGGTCCAATATGTAATATTTCCAACATGAAACATTTCAGTTTAGGAATATTTGAGCATTTGAAATATTTTATATAATTTTAAATGCCCAAATTCAAATACTTATCATTTAATTCAAAGACCCTAAGATGACCTAGAAAATTGTGCAACACTTTTGGCAGAGGTTCTGAACCAAGACAAAAATGATGGACATTTTAGAAGGGCATTTCAGGTTCATTGAAAAAGTTTTTAGTAAACCCTAGTTGGTTTCAGAGGGGGCTGGGGGTTCTGACATCCCCATTTCAAGTTTCTGATGAAAGGATAGACATGATGCAACACTCTATTGCATGAACTAGCTAGGATGTGACACCATAGCCAGGCCTGCACCCGCCAAGCTTCTGCCACCGCTCCCATGCAGCTGCCAGCCCACCAGCTGGGCAGGCACCTACGTGTCGGCACGAGGCTTCTCGGCCAACTCAACACACGCCTACGTGGTGGCATGCAAATCTTCATGAAAGCCCTACCACCACGCCACCTCAGCAGCCTGCCAGCCTACATGGCGCTGACCGCCTCGCTGTCCCACGCGCGTGTCGAGGCAGGGCAAAGCGGCAGTAAAGTGGAGGAGACACGTCAGAGGCACATTAAATGCGTCTTGTCCCGTAATATCTAGCGATAGGCTTAACCACAGTACCCTGATGCCACCTCCTATGTACCACTGTGGCGATCCCCTTGCCTATAAAAGGAGGCCCAAGGCATCCAGGAGTAGGATTTGGACTTTTGGACAAGTTACGCCCATTGTAGCTAGTTCAAGAACCTCAAGAACACAAATACACACATCCAAGCAGGACTAGGGTGTTACGCATCTCTACGGCCCGAACCTGGGTAAATGATCCGCGTGCTCGTACTGACTGCTGATCCTGCTCTCCTCACAACCCAGCGCCCTGCGACCGTAGTAGGGATTCTTGTGATCCCATAGGTGTCGTTTCCCACCGACATCTTTGGCGCACCAGGTAGGGGGCGCAGTAGTGAGCATCTAGTTTTGCAGCTAGTGGCACAGCTCTTCATCGCCATGGCTTCCGAGGAAGAAGGCGATCAGGTGAGCAGCCCCGTCGGTGGATGCGGCGAGCATTCGCATGACGATAAAAAAAGCTAAGTCATGCAAAAACTTCGAACAATTCCTTCTTATATAAGGTTATGTTTCTCGGAGATCTTTCCTCTGTATGGGAAACCTGCAATCAGTGGGGCCCTTCCGTTATCGACAATTCTCTTGGTCTGTTTCGAGTCCGGTCAATAGGTCGAGCGGCTGCGTCGGGAGCGGCAGGGTGGCCTTCCGCTATCAGCAACACTCTCGCTCTGCCTCGAGTCCGCTCGGCAGTTCGAGCGGCCGCGCTGAGAACGGCAAGGTGGTTTGCACGGCGGCAAGGACGCCCCGCCGACCGCTAAAGGATCCGTCCTTCGAAGCGCAGCGGTTCAGGTTTACGCGCCGGCAAGCCTACCCAGTAAGCATAGGGTGGACGTACAGAGAAAGGTTAAACAGGGAAATAACATGCATCATATTAAAAGTACTGCAGAGTTATATTACACCAATTGTTGCTACGGTTCTAACTAAAGATGTGAATTGTCTTGGTCATGAACCTGCAGCGGCAACAAGAAATGGGGCGCCTAGTCCCGGCGCTGGCCCTCCAACCTCTAGATTCCGCCGATGCGGTTGATGATGGGCTCGATGCGCTCCTTGACCCCCGAGAGTCTGCATCGCCTGCCAAGCTGTCCAGCACGGCATCGAAGTCGAGGTCGGGGTTCCATAATGCTAGCTTGGTGAGGACCTTGGTCATGGCGCCCTGGAAAATCATCCGGGACTCGTTGGCCAAGGAGCTCGCCCGGTCGGATTCGAGCCGTTCCAGGGCACCAAGAACACCCTCAAAGAACAAGGTCAGCTTGGCATGGGGGATCGTGCCTGGCTCCGGGGCATACCTCACTTCCGGCATCTTCATGTCGGCCAGCTGCTTGGTGATCCTGTTGGCGATGTCGGCGAGGCGGTCGCTCCATATGTTCTCGCCCTTCACGTAGTCGGCGTGATTGGCGGCGTCGTTCCTCCGCTGCTGCCTCTCCTCTGCCAGGGTCTTGGTTAGGGCTCCCTCCTGGGCTGTGGCCTCTGTGAGCGTTTTCTCAAGACCCACCAGCTTCCGCTTCAGGTCATCGATGGATTCGTTGGCGCAGGAGAGCCGCTCGGCCTTGTCCAGGTTTTCGTCCTGCGCCTCAAACAAAGTGCAGCGGGCCGAATCCCTCTCCTCCACCAGCTGATCGGCCCTGGCCTTCAAGCCATCCCGCTGCACCTCCAGCTCCTTCACCCTGTTGCCGTGGGCCAGGGGTCTGGGCATCAAGCACCTCTTTGTGCTTGCACTCCAGCTCTTGGGTCCGCGCCACGACAAGCCTCTCGACCTCCTCGTCCTTGCCACGGAGCATAGCGGCAAGCGCCATCTCACGGGCGACAAGATCCTCTTTCCTGGGAGTTCAGCAAGGGGTCGCGCTGAGACCGGATGGCCTCGGCCTTGGAGGCCTCCTCCCTCGCTTCCTCCCAGGCCTTCTCAAAGTCGGCCTGCTTCAAGAGGAGTTCCAGGTCGTGCTGCGCCAGCTGGTCTTGGGCGGCCTTCAGCACCTCGTGGGCCTGGTGGAACCAAGCCTGCGCCTCGGCGGCGTGCTCTGCAAAGTCTGCTTCCATCTTGTGCACCACCGCCTCCTTGGAATTCACTTTTTCTAGACGGGCACGGTGGAGCGCGTGAAGGTTGTTGAAGCTGGCACTCATGGCCTGGAGGAGCCTCTCCTCTTGGGTGCCGCCACCAGTGCTCGGCTCGTCGGTGACCTCAAGCCCGGCGGCGGCGAGCACTTTGTCGTCGAACACCTCCCCTCGGCTGGCGCTCTGGTGCTTGCCACCCCTGGGAGGTGAACGAACACCTCGTCGCTCACCTTCAGGTACTTGCCTGAGCCAGAGGCAGCAGACGAGGAGGGTTGGTCATCAACCACCTCATCCTCGGCAGAGGCCTTGCCGGCCTCCTCCTCGCGAGTGGCCTCGCTGGCCTCCTCCTTGGCGGCACCCTAGCCAGTCTCCCCGGCAAGCCCCTTGGCGGCATCCTCGGCTACGGTCTCAGCGGCTTCCTCGGTGGCGACTTTCTCAGCCTTAGCCACGGTGTCCGCTGGTCTGCCGAGGGGGGGGGGGGACCTGGACGCTGAAGGAGGAAATAAGGCAGGGCCAAAGCCAAGGTTCAGAAGAAAAGAAAGAAGAGCAAGGGAGAACGAATGACTCACCCGTGCCGGGCTGGGAAGATGTGCCCCCCTCTCCGCCAACATCTGTTGCCGGGGTGGAGCTGCCAGCGCCCAAGTCTACTTCCTCCTCCTCCATGCGCGTGGGCTCAGTATTTGGCGCCCTTGCCGGGGATGCCCCTCGGGGCGGTGTGGTCAATGGGGACGGCATGGTGAGGGAGGCCCTTCGTGGCTCCTCCTATTGTTGTTCTTCTCCTGTAAACCGCGGCAAGGTCAACGACAAGAGAATCGGGCCCCGGCAAGCGCTGGCAATGGGTGGATGGTGAACCTACGCATGGTGGCTGAGCCGGGGGCTACGCCGCGGGCTGCTGTCCAGGCTGCTCTCCACCACCAGCGGTGCCTTTGAAGTACCCATCGGGGGCGGGCTGCCCATCGAGGCTTTGGCCCTCTTCGCCGCCCGCTGAGCTAGTGTCTCCGTCTCCCTGTGAGAATAAGTCAAATCAAGGAGGGCGGCATGATTCGTAAGGATGGAAACGGCGAAAGGCGAAGCTCTTACTCGTCATCCTCCTCCTCCTCTTCTGCCTTCCTCTTCCCCCTCGGGCTGAGGGACGAGAAGTCAAAGCCAATGTCCGTGCTGGTGCCTGCAGAGCGAGGGGGAGGCGAAGGAGTCCGGAAGCGTTTGGATGAAGAAGAGGCGGGCGTCTTCTTCTTCGCCGCCGCGGTCTTCTTCTTCGCCGCCGAGGCCTCTGTCTTCGCCGCTGCAGCCCTCGTCACTCGCGCGGCCTCCCCTGGAGCCCCTTGCCGCGTCACGGCCTTGCAGGGTTGGACTGGCACACCGAAGCTGGCCCGACGCAGGACGCGCCTCTTCTGCGTGGCCGGGGGCTCGCCGGCCTCGGCCTCCTCCTCGGATGACTCTTCGCCCATGCCTTCGGTAGGAGGGGCCCCGGTGCTAGCACCAGCCGCTTCCTTGACGGCCTTCACCCATGCGGCGAGCTCCCCCGCCTCTGCGGCTGCGGCAGCTTCGTTCTCCATGCCGCCGGCCTCACTGGCAAGCCTGGCGAGCTCTGCCACCATCGCTCTAGCGGCAATATAGTTCAGCTCCTCCTGGGTGGTGTCCTGGATGAGCCGTGGTTCGTCGTGGTCGAGTTCTTCGACCAAATTTGCGAAGAACTCCTCCACCTCGCGTGCCGGGGGCTCGACCTAGGCTGGGTCGAGACCGTGCGCATTGAAGGGCGGCATCATGGCCAAGATTTCGGCCTATCGGGAGTTGTTGCTCAACGGGATCACTCTCGGTAGCAGCCCGAACAATGGCCCCTTGACAACCTTGCCGGACTTCTCAGCCTTGCCGGTCCTCCTCACCTTGCCGCCGGCATACTCCTCGAGCTGGAAGAGCCTCCTGCAATACCAGGAGTGCCCCAGCACCGTGAAGTTCTTCTGCAAGCTGGTGCGGAGCCTCATGATGTTGCCGCGTTCCTGAAATCCTAGGCCGGCCTCCCCTTCTTGTGCAGCGGAGCGATTCAGCGGTGTATGAAATCCGCCGCGATCATTTCGAGGGTCAACCCGTCCTCGGTAAGGCGGCGGATCCCGGTGGTGGAGATTGAGAACCTCTTATCATTGGGGTCGAGGTCGCTCCAGTTCACGCCGAGGGGCAGCGGCTTCTGACGAACGCCCCGGCAGAACTCCGGTGGGTCCTCCTCCACGATCCAACACCACCGGCCCCGCCACTCTTCCCACCTCTCCTTCGTGGCGCTGTCTGGGTACTCGCCTCTCTCCTGAATCCTCGGGATCTAGGCGACGGTCCCAGAAAGAGCACCCCCAGGTTGGACGTGAGGGGAGAAGTAGTGGCGAAAAAGCGCCGTGCTGGGCACTACTCCGGCGAAACCCTCACAAAGATGGGCGAAATACGCCAGATGTGCCACGGCATTCGGCGTAAGATCCGGCAGGTGGAAGCCAAAAGTGCGCATGATATCATTGAAGAAGTCAAAAAAAGGGGGGCAGAGCCCGCAGAAGAAAAAGTCGATGAAGAATGGGTACCATTTCTGGTCGCCCTTCTTGCATTCCGCGGGGAGGGAACGCGTGGTGGGGTGCACTGACGTCGCCGCCCCCCACAACGGCTTATAGTAGTCCCTGAGCTCGAGGGCATCGACAGACGACGGGACGAAGTAGGCGGCCTGCACCCATCGCGCCGCCGCCTCGCTCTCCGGCGTCTCCTTCTCCCTCGTATCCTCAGCCACAGCTTTGCCCTTGCCAGATTTGGGCACCATGGCGGCTTGGAAGAGAGCGAGAAGCTGGGGGCGGTGGGAAGCACAGCAGCAGCGAGCAAGAGCTTGAGGAAGAAGGAGATGGGGACGGCGATGGCGAGATTGGGGAAAGCACGGGGGGTAAATGAGCCGCGCGCCCGCGGTTATTCCTTTTTTTGGGGAAGACGCGGGCCGCCTCTTTTCCCATTTATTGCGACATGACGCATGCCTGCTGCGACCGCCCCATGCATGCCCTCCACGTCACGCACGACCCCCACATCGTGCGTTCAACGGTCGTCATGGGGAAGTGCAGCAGATGGAAAGTTACCATGGTAAAAACCGCCCCGCCTGCCCGCGCATAGCCTACCTGACGCCAGCAGGGTGCGCCACCCTTGAGCCCCAGTTCCTCCAGCGCCACCGACCACGTTGAAACATAGGATCGGGAGGCGCCTCCATGGTGGCATGCAGATCTTCGTGAAGACAAGGAACTCTTCAAATCAGAAGAGTAGAAGACGACAAACCTCGCAAGATCCTCGCCGAGGAAACCCACAAGACCCCCGGCAAGACCCTTGCCGGGGACGACCGCAAGGCCACGCCAAGACCCTTGCCAGGGACGACCGCAAGGCCCTTGCCGAGGGCGTCCGTGAGGCCATAGCCAGGCCCGCAGCCGCCAAGCTTCTGCCACCGCTCCCATGCAGCTGCCAGCCCACCAGCTGGGCAGGCACCTACGTGTCGGCACGAGGCTTCTCGGCCAACTCAACGCACGCCTACGTGGTGGCATGCAAATCTTCATGAAAGCCCTACCACCGCGCCACCTCAGCAGTCAGCCAACCTACATTGTGCTGACCGCCTCGCTGGCCCAGGCATGTGTCGAGGTAGGGCAAAGCAGCGGTAACATGGAGGGGAAACGTCAGAGGCGCATTAAATGCGTCTTGTCCCGTAATAGCTAGCGATAGGCTTAACCACAGTACCCCGATGCCACCTCCTGTGTGCCACTGTGGCGATCCCCTTGCCTATAAAAGGAGGCCCAAGGCATCCAGGAGAAGGATTCAGACTTTTGGACAAGTTACTCCCATTGTAGCTAGTTCAAGAACACAAATACACACATCCAAGCAGGACTAGGGTGTTACGCATCTCTGTGGCCCGAACCTGGGTAAACGATCTGTGTGCTCGTACTGACTACTGATCCTGCTCTCCTCACAACCCAGCGCCTCGCGACCGTAGTAGGGATTCTTGTGATCCCATAGGTGTCGTTTCCCACCGACATTATCGGGCTAGCTGAAGACAACTTCCAACGTTATGGAGCCCGAGCAGCGGGCCTCTATGCCAGGTATTACTCCTTTAAAGGTAGTTTTTGTGGGTTTGATTCTTGACGGATCGATACCCATTTTGCGGATGATGTCCTGATAGAGTAGGTTAAGGCTGCTGCCACAGTCCATGAGGACTCGCGTGAGGTGGAATCCGTCGATGATTGGATCAAGGACCAAAGTTGTTGATCCTCCATGACAGATACTGGTCGGGTGGTCCTTTCGATCGAATGTGATCGGGCAAGTCGACCATGGGTTGAATTTTGGGGCGACCGGCTCTACGGTGTAGACGTCCCTTAGTGCGCGCTTGCGCTCTTGCTTGGTAATGTGTGTGACATAGATCATATTCATCGTTGTGACCTCAGGGGGAAATTGCCTCTACCCCCTGTGTTCGGTGGGCGAGGCTCTTCATCGTCGTCCTCGCTGGGCGGCCTTTCCCCCTTGTGTTCGGCGTTGAGCTTGCCGACCTGTTTAAACACCCAACAGTTTCTGTTGGTGTGACTGGCAGGTTTATCGGGGGTGCCATGAATCTGGCAAGGCCGATCAAGTATTCTGTCCAAACTAGATAGAGCCTCTTTGTTTCGTTTGAATGGCTTCTTCCGCTGTCCGGATTTTGAGCCACTGAATCCGGCGTTTACTGCCGTGTCTTTTGTATTGCTTCGACGCTTGTTCTTGTTGCGTTGTTGTCGGAGTAATGGGCCACGAGTAGGCTCACCCGAGCCCCAAGATTTACCAAGACTTTGGGCCAGCTCCGCCTAGCTAGGCCCCAAGCCGAAACTCCGCCCTCTGGGGCCGACTGGCTCAGTGGCCGGCTCCCAGAGGGCGGGTAACCCAAGACTACAGTGCTCTGATTGGCCGGCTCCTGGCGGCCGCCCTCCTAAGAGGGCGGCAACGGGCAGGTGGCCACCTCACAACTACGGGCAGCCGAGCTCCCTTCAAGGGTACAAGGCAAGGTATGGCTACAGTGAAGCACGTCGCCTCCCACGCTCGAGACGGGCGTGGCCACAGTGCTCCATACAGAAGGAGATCCCCGCACGAGTGTCTACGCCTTATCCCGCTTCCAGGCACCGGCGACGTTCTACTCGCTCCCACCATGATAAGCCATCCATTGGCATATGCCGCACCCAACCCCCGACATTTCGCGCCCACCATGGGGCGAGGTGCACCGTCTCCCAGAGATCTGCTCTGGACGGGAACCTTGTTCCTTCCTGGCGAACGAAGCCAGCCCAGCACGCCCGACGGCGTCAGCCTCGACACGCTGCATGGCGCAGAGACCGCCTACGCGGCGAGTTGCCTCGTTGACCTCGTCGGCGAGATCGACCTCTCCGACGAGCCGGCCTCTGATGCGGGCATAAGCTGCCCTGAGAGCCGCCTCGTCAGCCTTCTCGACCGGCTCCATGTCACCAGCGAGCCCGCTATGGACCTGGAGTCCGTCGGCTCGACCGATCCGATGATCGTCGACTCCAAAACAGTGTCGCTCGATGCATTTCCCACCGACGTGGTGGTCTAAGATGAGCCGCCTCCTTGTGAGTACAGCGGCGGGAGCACCGTCACAGAGGTGCTCGTCATCAACAGCGAGGAGCACTCGGACGGGTGTGCTCAAGATCCCCTCGAGGCCACCCTGCGTGACCTCACGACGCCCATTCTCGAGGACGTGGATGCTGAGGTGCTGGAGGCACGCCACCTTCAGCTCGTCGAGAGCGCTGGCCGCTTGGCCAGCATGCGCCCGCTATCAGACGCCTATTGGCACGAGATGGTCCGGGCCGTAGGCGGCACGCCGGCTCTTGGCGGGCCCAGCCGCCTCGGCACCGTTCGGCAACGTGGCGCGACCATCGCCACCATGTTCGGGGCGGAGCGCCCCATCCATGCCATGCCTGCAGAAAACATCCGGGCCGCCCAGGCGGTGACAGATGAGCTGAAAAAGTACAACAGCGACGAACTCCGCCACATGACGGAACGAGTCCAGCAGCTCCTGGACATGGCGGCTGCGCAGCACGAGGCTGCCTGCCGCGCTGAAGACCCAGCTGGGCGAAACAACGAGCCGCCCCCACGCCGAGACCATGGGGCGACCTCCAGGACGCCAACTGGCGGCGCCCATGGAGGAAAGGGCAATGAGCCGGCTGCTAGCCATAGTCGAACGTGCATCTCCATCGAGCGGGACGAGGAGGGCCACCCTCGTGCAGTAGAGCGGCGAGACGACCTGCCGCCTCCCCCGCCTCATGGAGCGAGATACCCCACTCCGCCTCCTGTCACGCACCCGACTCTCGGCGACCGCCTTGGCCACTGAGAGGGAGTCGGAGTGAACGATGCTCGCCACTGGATCGACCGTCTCAACCGATCCCTAGCGCTCGAAGAAGAAGATGCACTGGGCCCGCCTTGCTTCGGCCCCCGAATCCGTGATGAGCCCTTCCCCAAAGGGTTCACCCTCCCATGCGACACGTCCAAATACACCGGCTCTGTGAAGCCGGAGGACTGGCTGGTCGACTACTCCACCGCCGTCAGCATAGCAAACAGCAACAAGCGCGTTGCCATGAAATACGTCCCGCTCATGCTTCAAGGCACTGCTCGGACGTGGCTCGACAGCCTGAAGCCCCGTAGCATCAATAGCTGGGTTGATTTCACCGAGGTCTTCATCCGTAACTTCACCAGCACTTACAAGCGGGCCCCCAAGCCCCGACAGCTCTCCTTATGCGTCCAAGGGCCCGCGGAGTCGACTCGCGACTACCTCACGCGCTGGACCGAGCTGCGCAATTCCTGCGAAGGCGTGCATGAGGTGCAGGCAATCAAGTACTTCACTGCCGGGTGCCGAGAGGGTACCCTCCTCAAGCATCGACTCCTCTGCGACGAGCCTGAGACCCTCGATGAGCTGCTGGTCATTGCTGACAAGCACGCCACGGCCGACTCCTCCATGAAGGCGGAAATCCTGGTTGACGCGTCCGGAAAGGTGGCACCCCAGGCACCTTGGACTCCGGCTGGTGACACCAGTCGGCGACAGCAGCCAGGAGATAACAAGCGAAAGGCCACTTAGTCGGCTTCCACTAGTCGGCAGGTGGCGATGGTCGAGGATCAGCAGCCAGAAGGGCAGCCAGCCCCCAAGCGGCAGAAGGGTAGCAAGTCCAATTGGTTGCCCGCCTTCTCTTACGAGCAGACCCTAGACGCACCTTCCAAATTCCATAGCGGCGCAAAGCCCTCCAACCACACCACTCAGAAGTGTCACTGGCTCACCAGAATTGCCAAGGGAGACGGACTCCTGCCTCCTCCGCCTGCCGAACCGCCGCCTCCTCAGCCCCAGCAGCCGGCGGCCCGGCCAGTCGGTGCCATTCAAGATGAATACCCAGAGGAACATGGGGCTTATGTTGTGTTCACCAGCATGGCTGATGACAGACGCAGCAGATGGCAACAACAACAAGAAGTGCAAGCAGTGGCCTCCAGTACCCCAGAGTTCATGCATTGGTCCGAAAAGCCTATCAGTTGGAGCAGGGCCGACCACCCGGAAGTGATGCCTTCCCCTGGTTCGTACTCCCTGGTCCTAGAAGCAACCCTTGCAACAGAGAGGCGAGCAGCCCATTTTTCCAGAGTCTTGATAGATGGCGGCAGCAGCATCAACATCCTGTATCATGATATGATGGAGAAGTTGGGAATCAAGCAGAAGCAGCTCGTCCCCAGTCGGACTGTATTCCATGGCATAGTCCCTGGCCTTTCCTGCTCACCAATCGGCAAAACCCAGATTGATGTCCTCTTCGAGGACAAGAATCACTTTCGCCGAGAGCTAGTTTGGTTTGAAGTGGTGGACCTCCAGAGCCCCTATCATGCATTGCTAGGCCGGCCTGCTCTAGCCAAATTCATGGTGGTCCCCCACTATGCCTACGTCAAGATGAAGATGCCGAGTACCAAGGGAATCCTGACAGTAGTAGGAGACTACAAGAAGTCGATCGCTTGCTCCACAGATAGCAGCCGGCTGGCCAAGTCCCTCGTGATCGCAGCCGAAAAGCAGCTCCTTTACCGGGTGGTGGCGTTGGCAGGAAAGAAGCCGAAAATGCCACCCACACCCCAGGAATCGGAAGCCGAGGGCTCGTTCAAGCTGGCCAAAGAAACAAAGAAAATACCCTTGGACCCAGAGCACCCGGAGAGGCATGCTTTCATAGGCACAGGCCTCGACAGCAAATAGGAAGGCGAGCTCGTCGATTTCCTCCGTGAGAATCGGGACATCTTCGCATGGTCCCCCAAGGACATGCCGGGTGTTCCGACGGATTTCGCCGAGCACAAACTACACGTCCGACCTGACGTCAAGCCAGTCAGGCAACCCTTGCACCGTTTATCAGAAGAGAAGAGAAGAGTTGTTGGAGAAGAAATAGCCCAACTCCTGGCAGCCGGATTCATCATGGAAGTATTCTTTCCAGAGTGGCTGGCCAACCCAGTTTTAGTATTGAAGAAGAACAAGCAGTGGCGCATGTGCATTGACTACACCAGCCTCAACGAAGCTTGCCCCAAGGATCCCTTCGCTCTGCCAAGGATTGATCAAGGTGATAGACTCCACAGCCGGATGCGAGCTGTTGAGTTTCTTGGATGCATACTTGGGTTATCACCAGATAAAGCTGAACCCGGCCGACAGGCTGAAGACCGCCTTCATCACACCGTTTGGTGCTTTCTGCTTTCTAACCATGACGTTCGGCTTGAGAAATGCCGGCGCCACGTTTCAGCGTTGCATGCAAAAGTACCTCCTCAAGCAACTCGGCAGAAATGCCCATGTATATGTGGATGATGTGGTGGTGAAGACGGAGAAGCGTGGCACTCTGTTAGAGGACCTCAAGGAGACCTTTTAAAATCTGCGCCGATTCCATATTAAGCTCAACCCGGAGAAATGTGTCTTTGGAGTACCAGCCGGCCAACTTCTTGGTTTCCTGGTCTCAGAGCGTGGCATAGAGTGCAATCCTGTGAAGATCAAGGAAATTGAGATGATGAAGGTGCCCACCCGACTGCTGGACGTGCAGAAATTCACCGGCTGCCTGGCGTCAGTCAGCCGTTTCATCAGCCGGCTGGGCGAGAAGGCCCTTCCCCTATACCAACTCATGAAGAAGACCACTTTTTTCGAGTGGAATGACAAGGCGGACGAAGCATTTCTCCAACTAAAGAAGATGCTGGCAACCCCGCCTGTCCTGGCAGCACCAACTGAGAAGGAGCCCATGCTCCTCTACATTGCAGCCACCAGTCGAGTTGTCAGCATAGTCATGGTAGTAGAGCGCAAGGAGAAGGACAAAGTATTGCCGGTCCAGAGACCGGTGTATTACTTGAGCGTAGTATTGTCCGCCTCCAAGCAAAACTACCCCTACTACCAGAAGATGTGTTATGGTGTGCATTTTGCCGCCAAGAAACATAAGCCTTACTTCCAAGAGCATCCCATAATTGTCGTCTGCATAGCCCCGCTTGCTGAGATCATTGGAAGCCGGGAGGCCTCAGGCCGAGTGGCCAAATGGGCTATTGATCTGGCCCCTTACACCATCTATTACCAGCCTCGCACCGCCATCAAATCACAAGTGTTCGCCGACTTCCTCGTCGACTGGGCCGAAACCCAATATTTGCCGCCTGCGCCACACTCCACCCATTGGCGGATGCATTTTGATGGTTCAAATATGCGCACTGGTCTGGGAGCCGGTGTCGTCCTCACCTCTCCCAAAGGAGACAAGCTTAAATACATACTGCAAGTCCACTTCGCCGCCTCCAACAACGTAGCAGAATATGAGGCACTCATACACGGGCTCCGGCTTGCCAAGGAACTCGGCATCCGCCGGATCTTGTGTTATGGTGACTCCGACTTGGTGGTCCAGCAGTCTTCAGGCGACTGGGATGCCAAGGATGCAAACATGATGAGCTACCACTTACTGGTGTAGCAACTCAGCGGATACTTTGATGGATGTGAGTTCCTTCGCGTGCCAAGGAATGACAACGAGCAAGCAGATGCCTTGGCGCGGATCGGTTCCACCCGACAAGCAATACTGGCCGGCGTCGCCCTACACCGTCTTGTGAAGCCATCTATCAAGACGTCTCCTGATTCAGACTCCATCTTTGTGCCCCCCCCCCCCCGAAGCTGTCGGATCCAACTTGGTGGCCCCAGAGGCCGGCACGGGGGGTTTTACAGGTGGCCCGGGGGCTGTTACAACCACGGCCAACCCGGGGACTTCAGGACCCGGCCCGGGGACTTCGGAGCCCGGCCCGGGGTGCCCGGGGACTTCTTTAGCACAACAGGCGGAAGCCGCCGCCGGCCCACCGCCTTCCGTCCCAATCGCCCTCGTACAAATTGCAGAAGTTGCAGTCGAAGAAATTGCGGCGCCCTCATGGGCTCAGCCGATCCTCAAGTTCCTGGTGAACAAGGAGCTGCCAATCGATGAGATCTTAGCCCGACAAGTACAGAGGCGAGCTGCGGCTTATACCATAGTCAACAAAGAGCTGGTGTGAAGAAGCGTCACACGAGTTTATCAGCGGTGTGTGGAGTCGGACCAAGGCCAAGCAATACTCAGAGATATCCATCAGGGCGAGTGTGGCCACCACGCGGCTTCAAGAGCCCTGGTGGCCAAAGCTTTCCGCCATGGGTTCTTCTGGCCCATTGCCCTGGAAGAGGCCAAGGAGCTAGTTCAGAAGTGTCAAGGGTGCCAGAGGTTCCGCTCCAAGCCACACCTGCTGGCTTCTGCACTCAAGACCATTCCCATAGCCTGGCCCTTTGCCATGTGGGGTGTGACGCCCCCGATTCAATCGTACACTAATCATGCACGCAAATGTGTACGATCAAGATCAGGGACTCACGGGAAGATATCACAACACAACTCTAAAAATAAAATAAGTCATACAAGCTTCATAATACAAGCCAGGGGCCTCGAGGGCTCGAATACAAGTGCTCGATCATAGACGAGTCAGCGGAAGCAACAATATCTGAGTACAGACATAAGTTAAACAAGTTTGCCTTAAGAAGGCTAACACAAACTGGGGTACAGATCGAAAGAGGCGCAGGCCTCCTGCCTGGGATCCTCCTAAACTACTCCAGGTCGTCGTCAGTGGGCAGCACGTAGTAGAAGGCACCTCCGGTGTAGTAGGGGTCGTCGTCGACGGTGGCGTCTGGCTCCTGGACTCCAGCATCTGGTTGCGACAACCAGAAAGGAAGGAAAAGGGGAAAAAGGGGGGAGAAAGCAACCGTGAGTACTCATCCAAAGTACTCGCAAGCAAGGAACTACACTACATATGCATGGGTTTATGTGTAAAGGGCCATATCAGTGGACTGAACTGCAGAATGCCAGAATAAGAGGGGGATAACTAATCCTGTCGAAGACTATGCTTCTGGTCACCTTCGTCTTGCATCAAGTATAAGAGAGTAGATTGAAGTCCTCCAAGTAGCATCTCCAAGTAACATCTTCAAGTAGCATCACATAGCATAATCCTACCCGGCGATCCTCTCCTCATTTCCCTGAGGTAGAGCGACCACCGGTTGTATCTGGCACTTGGAAGGGTGTGTTTTATTAAGTATCCGGTTCTAGTTGTCATAAGGTCAAGGTACAACTCCAAGTCGTCCTGTTACCGAAGATCACGGCTATTCGAATAGATTAAACTTCCCTGCAGGGGTGCACCACATAGCCCAACACGCTCGATCCCATTTGGCCGGACACACTTTCCTGGGTCATGCCCGGCCTCGGAAGATCAACACGTCGCAGCCCCACCTAGGCAAAACAGAGAGGCCAGCACGCCGGTCTAAACCTAAGCGCGCAGGGGTCTGGGCCCATCGCCCTGAGCACACCTGCACGTTGCGTGGGCGGCCGAAAGCAGACCTAGCCTAGTGGCGTTCCAGTCCAATTCGGCGCGCGCCACTCCGTCGCTGACGTCTGAAGTGCTTCGGCTGACACCACGACGTCGGGATACCCATAACTACTCCCACGTAGATGGTTAGTGCGTATAGGCTCGTAGCCAGACTCAGATCAAATACCAAGATCTCGTTAAGCGTGTTAAGTGTCCGCGAACGCCGAACAGGGCCAGGCCCACCTCTCTCCTAGGCGGTCTCAACCTGCCCTGCCGCTCCGCCACAAAGATCCACACAGAGGGCCGTCGGGACAAAGGTCCTTTCAGCCCCCAATCCGTGAATCACTCGCGGGTACTCTTCGAGCTGACCCGACTTTAGTCGCCATCTGTGTAGTATGTAGTATGTATAGTATATACCCGTGATCACCTCCCAGGTGATCACGGCCCGATAGTATAGCAAGGCAGACTGACAAGAATGTAGGGCCAATGATGATAAACTAGCATCCTATACTAAGCA
>NW_025225099.1:972970-980240 GCF_018294505.1 Triticum aestivum | reverse complement strand
CGATCCCGATCCAGGTCGGGGAGAGGGGGAGATATTTTGGGGGGGGGGGTTTGTGGGGGTGTCGGTGGAGTGGGCGGGGGTGGTGTAGTGGATAAGGTGGGGGGGGAGTGGCCGACTGGGCCCTGGTGGTGGCCCAGTTGGCCTGTGGTCAGCTGGGCCGAAGCCCAGGGGGTTTCTTTTCTCTTTTTTTTTGTATTGTTTTTCTGTTTTCCTTTTATTTATTTTCTTTTATGTTTTTTATTTATCTATAAACACTTAGGCATTTAATAAAAATTTGTTTGTTGCATCATAATTACCCTTGTAATATTCGTCAACCACCGAACAATTTTATTTTAAATTTTGAAAACTTTTATTGTTTTCATCAATTTGAATTTTGAATTTGAACGGTTTCGAATTATTTCGAGGATAGCAACAGTAATCGGGATGACGTGCCATGATTAGCGTGGGATTACTGTAGCAAGATTATCCGGGCGTTACAAATCTCCTCCACTACAAGATATCTCGTCCCGAGATTTTAGGAGGTAGAAGGAAACAGTGCGGAGTATTCATCACGCAGGCGATCCTCGCGTTCCCAGGTGGCTTCGTCTTCAGAGTGATTCGACCACTGGACCTTGAGGAACTTGATCGCCTTCTGGCGTGTGCGGCGTTCAGCTTGGTCGAGAATGCGGACCGGATGCTCTTTATAGGAGAGGTCCTTTTGCAATTCGAGCACTTCATGATCCACAGCTCGGATTGGGTCCTTGAAGCAACGGCGGAGTTGTGACACATGGAACACATCGTGAACCTGAGAAAGGTTCAACGGAAGCTCCAGTTGATATGCCACTTTTCCACGCCTCTCGAGAATAGTGAATGGGCCAATATAGCGAGGAGCTAGCTTGCCCTTGATCCCGAAGAGGTGAGCACCCTTCATTGGTGTAACGCGAAGATAGGCCTTTTCGCCAGGTTGATAGACCATGTCTTTATGATGACGGTCATAATTACTCTTTTGGCGGGACTGAGCAGTCTTGAGATTCTCGCGAATAATGCGGACTTGCTCTTCGGCATGTTGGATAATATCCGGACCGAAGAGTGGACATTCCCCAGTTTCTGACCAGTTCAGAGGGGTTCGGCACTTTCGTCCATATAACACTTCGAAGGGGGCCATCTTCAGACTAGCTTGATAGCTATTATTATAAGAGAACTCAGCATACGGAAGAGATTCCTCCCATTTCTTGCCGAAGGAAATAACACAAGCTCGAAGCATGTCTTCGAGAACTTGGTTGACACGTTCAACTTGCCCTTGTGACTGAGGATGAAAAGCAGTGCTGAAAGATAGATGAGTGCCCATAGCTTCTTGGAAACTTGCCCAGAATCTTGAAGTGAATAAACTGCCACGGTCTGAACTGATAACCAGCGGAATACCATGAAGCGAGACAATTCTGGTCATGTAGAGGTTTGCCAGCTGACTAGCAGTGATCGTTTCCTTGACAGCCAGAAAATGTGCAACTTTAGAAAGTCGGTCAATGACGACAAGAATAGCATCATTGCCTTTCTGCGATTTGGGGAATCCAGTAATGAAGTCCATCTCGACATGGTCCCATTTCCATTCCGGAATAGATATAGGTTGCAGAGTTCCAGCAGGCCTTTGATGTTCTGCTTTGATACGACGGCAAACGTCACATTCAGCAACATAACGAGCAATGTCTTACTTCATGTTAGACCACCAGAATCTCTGGCGGATGTCTTGATACATCTTCGTACTACCAGGATGGATACATAGAGGCGTATCATGAGCTTCTTTCATAACTTTTGGAGTCAGATTTAGGTTTTCCCTCTTACTTGGTACCACTAGGCGACCTTTGAAGAATAGGGTGCCTGCGTCATCCACAGTGAAGAATGAGGGCTTTCCTTCTGCGAGATAACGTTTAATCCTCTCGACTTCATCGTCACATTTCTGTATCCATTTGATGGTGTCCACAAGATCTGGTTTCGCAACCAGGGTATTGAGAGAACCCCTGGAAACAACATGGAGATTCATCTTGCGGAACTCCGGGGGAGGGGGAGCGAGTGCACCCGGAGGAACAATATGGAGGTTTAGCTTTCTGAATTCTTCAACAAGTGAGGGCTGAACTTTGTGAACCTGGAGGTGGTTGCAGTAAGACTTGCGGCTCAAGGCATCAGCCATTACATTAGCCTTGCCTGGGGTATAGGAAATACCCAAATCAAAGTCTGCAACAGTCTCCATCCATCTCTGCTGACGGAGGTTCAGGTCTGGCTGAGTAAATAGATACTTCAGACTTTGGTGGTCAGTGAAGATCTCGCAATGATTACCGAGTAGGTAATGTCGCCACTGTTTTAGTGCATGAATGACAGCAGCAAGTTCGAGGTCGTGAACTGGGTAGTTCTCCTCGTGAGGGCGCAATTGCCGAGAGGCATAAGCAACCACTTTGCGCTCTTGCATTAGGACACAGCCTAATCCTTGAAGGGAAGCGTCGCAGTAAATGACGAAGTCCTTCTTTGTATCAGGTGGAGCTAGTACTGGGGCAGAAGTCAACTTGTCTTTGAGTGCCTGAAAGCTTTCCTGACATTTGTCTGTCCACTGGAACTTGACGCCCTTATGCAATAGGTTAGTCAGAGGCCTGGCAATCTTGGAGAAGTTCTCGACGAATCAACGGCAGTAGCTGGCGAGACCGAGAAAACTTCTAACTTGCTTAACGTTCTTCGGAGGAGTCCAATCGAGAATAGCCTGAACTCGTTCAGGGTTGACGGCAATACCATCCTTAGAGATGACATGCCCAAGATAGGTTACTTCGGGAAGCCAGAATTCACATTTGGAGAACTTGGCATAAAGTTGATGCTCTCGTAGCTTTTCCAGCACGAGGCGAAGATGTTCAGCATGTTCCTCTTCGTTCTTGGAAAATACCAGAATATCATCCAGATAAACCACGACGAACTTGTCGAGGTAATCCATGAATATATAGTTCATCAGGCGAGAGAAGGTGGCTGGAGCATTGGTTAAGCCGAAAGACATGACGGTGTACTCGTAAGATCCGTATCGAGTCACGAATGCGGTCTTGGGGATATCTTCCTCACGAACACGGATCTGGTGGTAACCCAACCTCAAGTCGAGTTTAGAGAACACTGATGATCCAGCCAATTGATCATATAGATCATTGATCCGAGGAAGAGGATACTTATTCTGAATGGTAGCTTGATTTATAGGACGGTAGTCTTGGACCAATCGGTTTGTCCCATCTTTCTTCTTGACAAAGAGAGAAGGTGCTCCCCAAGGAGAGCAACTTGGGCGAATGAAACCACTTCGAAGAGAATTATCGATTTCCTCCTTAAGCTCAAGGAGTTCATGCGGCGGCATCTTGTAGGGTCGCTTGGCTATAGGAGTGGTGCCTGGTTTCAAGTCGATGACGAATTCGACAGCTCTAGCAGGGGGAATCCCTGGGAGTTCTTCAGGAAAGACGTCTAAGAATTCACGCACGACGGGAATGTTTTCAATGCCCTCGAGAGGTGTAGCGTTCAATGCGTTTAAGGCATAAAGCCTGGCCTCGACATTCCGAACCAGATGAGCATCGTAGCTAATTATTTCATCAGAAGGGTGTAGCAGATGGACGGTCTTGGTGGCGCAAACGATAGAAGCGGTATGCGCCTTTAGCCAATCCATTCCCAGAATGAGATCAATGCTACAGGACTTCAGTACGATGGGAGAGACAAGGAATTCCAGTCCTTCGATTTCTACAGGGACGTCGTTGCAAATCATGGAGGTTCGACATTGGCCCGCAGGGGTGTGCACTAATAGTGAAGCATTCATGTCCTCACATTTAATGTCGTGCAAGCATGCAAAATCTTCTGACATGAATGAATGCGATGCACCTGTATCGAATAAAACAGATGCTGGTACTGAATTTACGAGGAGTGTACCCATCACAGTAGCAGGCTGGTCTTGAGCTTCATTCAGATCAATGTGGTTGGCATGAACACGGCCATAAGACTTGGCAATGTTGTTGCGGGCCTGGTTGTTCCCACGGCCAGTTGCTGGAAGGGCCAGTTGATTCTGTCTCTGGTTGCATTCCCTAGCACGGTGCCCTGGTTGTCCGCACCTGAAGCACAACCCATTCTCGGGGGTAGGAACAGGAGCTTGGGGTGGTGGAGCTGGAAGCCTCGGCTGCCTAGTTGGAGCAGCCGGCAGATGAGGTGCAGCATAAGACTGCCTTGGGGCAGGTGCAGTTGGACGGTACATGCTGTTCGGGATCCATATCTTATGCTTCTGCGAGGGCGGGCCCGAGGATGAGCCCGTGTCACGGTTGCGCCTTTGAGAGCTCTGGTGTTCTTGCAGACCAGTCTCGACATTGATGGCCTTGTTCACCAAGGTGGCGAAATCGGCAAAGTCATGCACTAGAAGTGTGAGCTTGATGTCAGCTTGAAGGCCTTCACGGAACTTCTCCTGTTTGCGAGCATCAGTTGCAATGTCTTCTTCAGCATAGCGGGATAAGTCCAGAAACTCCCGCTGATAAGCTTCAACAGTCTTGTTGCCTTGGGTGAGGTTGCGAAACTCACGCTTCTTCCTGTCCATGATTCCCTGAGGAATGAAGCGGGCACGGAAGGCAGCCTGAAAGTCTGGCCAGGAGATGATTGTCCCAACTGGCAGAGTACGCCTGTGGCTGTCCCACCATTGAGCTGCGGGTCCCTTCAGGAAGAAGGAAGCAAAAGTGACATAGCTGGCAGGGGCTACATCAGCAGACTCCATCTCATAGGTGATGTCACGGAGCCAGTCATCAGCATCCAGCGGCTGGGTTGAGCTGCGGTACACACTTGGGTTGAGGCGTATGAAATCCTGCAGAGTTGTTGTGTTTGGATGTTGGTTCATATTGGGGCGAGGAAACTGAGCCATCATGTTTTCCATGAACTGGCGATTCATCTCAAGCTGTTGGATCATACCAGCCATGTACTCAGGCGGTGGTGGGAAGTTGCCACCACGACCACGACCAGCTGGTCTAACCATCCTGTTAATATATAACAGGGGTAGTTCAGTATTGAGAATTTTGCATAGACAAGAGTCATTCATGATGAAACATGCATAATAAAAGGAGCTCGACAGATACCACATAGATAGTCGGCATAACTTACAAAAGGGGTCGGACATAGAGTTCAGTACACAGAGTTCAGTACATAGATTAAGTCATCATAGGCGGCACGCAGGCTCGCGAGTGAATCTAAGACTAATGAACAAGACTACATCAGTCCCAGGAGGTACTGTGAAGGTAGCTGTAACCTGACAGCTGGTAGTGAGGCAACGGATAGTCCTCCACGTCAGTGGCCTGGGGGCCGCGGATACTCTGGTGTAGAACCCGACGCTCAGGTGGCAGAAGAGGACCAAGTGCGGGAGAGTAGCCTCCCACCTCTGGCCATCCGACACCGTGGGGCATCACGGTCCTGGCTGGGTAGATCGCAGAACGCGGCAGCTGTCCAGACCGGACAAAGGGGTGCAACCGCGTCAGAGCCCTGTAAAGGTGCTGACGAGTGGTGTACAACTCGTGGCGAAGAGCTCTGTTAGCTCGGTCCAGCCCATCAGCATGCAGGACCAGGCGCTGATGGTGGAAAGGCTCTCGGGTGACGGTGGAGTAGGCGGCAGTGTAGTATCCCTCCGCACCAACGTCAGATGCGATAGGAATGTGCCTAAAAGGGGAAGTGTCCAATGCCTGATACTCTCCACGAAGACGTGTCAGAGCAGCATGAGCCGCATCATGGACTGCCATCTCGATGGTCACTCCAACACCATGAGCGGTGTGCAGCACGGTAGTGGACTCATACTCCCGAGTGTAGAGGTGGACGATGGCACGGTACTGCTCCTGGTTAAAGTCCTGGTACTCCTCGTAGACGGTGTACTCAGGGTGCCAGCGATAACCCAGATAGGTCATCATATCAGCTAGCACAGCAGGTGATCCTGAGGCACCAATGGCCGCAGTGTGGCGCACGACCTGCCTCGTGGGTTCCATCTGAAAACAAAGATGTTTCAATGGAGTCAAATGACAACACGGGCACTATTCAAAATGCTATCCTATAGAATAACTATGTCTTATCCAACTTCGGGGTGAACGTGGTAACGGGATCCTAATGTTAGAGTTAGTAAATTCGTTTAACCCGAGTAGAAAAGAGTTCAGAGTCCCAGAGCAAAGGTCGAGGAGTAAAAGATCCTAGTACCACCCGATGGCGACGTGGGCCCGTAAGGCACACAACCAAGTTAGTAAAAGTTTTTGTAATGTCTAGACTCGACTTCGGCCAAGGAGTGTGGAAGGGGGATTCCTACAGGCAGTCGGCTCTGATACCAACTTGTGACGCCCCCGATTCAATCGTACACTAATCATGCACGCAAATGTGTACGATCAAGATCAGGGACTCACGGGAAGATATCACAACACAACTCTAAAAATAAAATAAGTCATACAAGCTTCATAATACAAGCCAGGGGCCTCGAGGGCTCGAATACAAGTGCTCGATCATAGACGAGTCAGCGGAAGCAACAATATCTGAGTACAGACATAAGTTAAACAAGTTTGCCTTAAGAAGGCTAACACAAACTGGGGTACAGATCGAAAGAGGCGCAGGCCTCCTGCCTGGGATCCTCCTAAACTACTCCAGGTCGTCATCAGCGGGCAGCACATAGTAGAAGGCACCTCCGGTGTAGTAGGGGTCGTCGTCGACGGTGGCGTCTGGCTCCTGGACTCCAGCATCTGGTTGCGACAACCAGAAAGGAAGGAAAAGGGGAAAAAGGGGGGAGAAAGCAACCGTGAGTACTCATCCAAAGTACTCGCAAGCAAGGAACTACACTACATATGCATGGGTTTATGTGTAAAGGGCCATATCAGTGGACTGAACTGCAGAATGCCAGAATAAGAGGGGGATAACTAATCCTGTCGAAGACTACGCTTCTGGTCACCTTCGTCTTGCATCAAGTATAAGAGAGTAGATTGAAGTCCTCCAAGTAGCATCTCCAAGTAACATCTTCAAGTAGCATCGCATAGCATAATCCTACCCGGCGATCCTCTCCTCATTTCCCTGAGGTAGAGCGACCACCGGTTGTATCTGGCACTTGGAAGGGTGTGTTTTATTAAGTATCCGGTTCTAGTTGTCATAAGGTCAAGGTACAACTCCAAGTCGTCCTGTTACCGAAGATCACGGCTATTCGAATAGATTAAACTTCCCTGCAGGGGTGCACCACATAGCCCAACACGCTCGATCCCATTTGGCCGGACACACTTTCCTGGGTCATGCCCGGCCT
>NW_025225099.1:917543-969639 GCF_018294505.1 Triticum aestivum | reverse complement strand
GGGGGGGGGAGTGGCCGGCTGGGCCCTGGTGGTGGCCCAGTTGGCCTGTGGTCAGCTGGGCCGAAGCCCAGGGGGTTTCTTTTCTCTTTTTTTTGTATTGTTTTTCTGTTTTCCTTTTATTTATTTTCTTTTATGTTTTTTATTTATCTATAAACACTTAGGCATTTAATAAAAATTTGTTTGTTGCATCATAATTACCCTTGTAATATTCGTCAACCACCGAACAATTTTATTTTAAATTTTGAAAACTTTTATTGTTTTCATCAATTTGAATTTTGAATTTGAACGGTTTCGAATTATTTCGAGGATAGCAACAGTAATCGGGATGACGTGCCATGATTAGCGTGGGATTACTGTAGCAAGATTATCCGGGCGTTACATGGGGATTGGATATGGTGGGACCATTCAAGACGGCCCGCGGTGGCATGATTCACTTGCTGGTTGCGGTGGACAAGTTTACCAAGTGGATAGAGGCAAAACCAATCAAGAAGCTGAATGGGCCGACTGCCGTGAGCTTCATCGCCAACATCACCATGCGGTATGGCATCCCACACAGTGTCATCACCGACAACGGCACCAACTTCGCCAAGGGAGCCTTGGCCCATTTTTGTGCAACACAGGGCATTCGCCTGGACTTAGCGTCCGTTGCCCACCCCCAGTCAAACGGCCAGGTGGAACGCGCAAACGGCCTCATTTTGTTCGGCCTCAAGCCCCGACTGGTCGAGCCTCTGGAGTGTTCGGCCGGCTGCTGGCTCGACGAGCTGTCGGCCGTCCTCTGGAGCCTGCACACAACTCCAAACAAATCAACAGGCTTCACGCTTTTCTTCCTCGTCTACGGTGCCGAAGCCGTCATCCCGAGGGATATTGTATTTGACTCCCCAAGAGTCACTATGTACACCGAGGCGGACGCCAAGGAGGCACGAGAAGACGATGTCGATTTGCCGGAGGAAGGCCGGCTGTTGGCACTCAGCAGGTCGGCCATCTACCAGCAAAGTCTGCGCCGATACTACAACCGCAAGGTGAAGCCAAGGTCCCTCATGGAGGGAGACCTTGTGCTTCGGCTGATCCAGCGAACAGCCGGACAACACAAGCTCTCGGCACCTTGGGAAGGCCCTATTATCATCAGTAAGGTGTTGGGCAACGATGCCTACTATCTGCTCGATGCCCAGAAGCCCAGAGCGCGCAAGAGAGATGATTCAGGCAAAGAAACGGAGAGGCCGTGGAACGCAAACCTCCTCCGAAGGTTTTACAGTTCAAAGCAGTATGTATCACGCTACCTTTTGTACTATGTATAAAGACTCGGGGTCCCCCAAGAAGAGCTCGCGGACTGCCCCCTTTTTATCTATATGATAAATGTCATGCCTATGAGAATGTATACTCTATTTTTCTTCCGCCTGGCACCGGGTTCGACCAGTCGGCTCGAAGCCTCGCCGCCTTCTACAATATGCCGCCCCCTGCAGCCGAACAAGTAGTGTGCTGGCACCAAAAGCTTCCTTTGTCAGAAGCCACAGCTCGCAGATCGACTGCATGGCGGGCAAAGGTTGCAAAGAGGTGCCCCACACAAAAAAACGACTAAGGAAGAAAGTGCATATAGTAGAAGGCGGCATCGCGCCTAGTCGTCTGGCTGCCTGGCGGCCAGACGGCCGGCCCCCACCTTACTACTCGGAGCTCTGAATGGTTAAAACCTAGCCCCCCTCACAAATGGCTAGAGTGCTCAAACCAGCCACGGTCCGCAGAGCGGCCGCCTGGCCGGTGAATGCAAAGCCATAGGGTCGGCGGCAAGGGAAAAAACCAAGGAGAAAAAGGAAAGAAGAGTGGAGGTCGGCACAGCAAGCATAAGCAATGATAAAATATTTTTACATGGATAAAGGCCTCTGGCCAGCATTCAAACAGAGTTTCATGTACACCCCGAGGGTGGAATTGTGCGAATTTAACCAAAGTGTTGGGAGTAGCAAGCAGAAAACAGATAAAATCCTAAGGCGCAGCAGAGGACTCCGGCTGGGCGGTGCCGGTTGGCGCGGCAGAAAGATCCGGCTGGCCGGTGCCGGTTGGCGTGGCCAAATGCTCCGGCTGAACGTTGGAGTCGGCCGCGCCACCTGGCACGGCAGGCGGCTCCGTCTGAGCAGAGGGATCGCCGGCGGCAGGCGGAGCGTTGGAGTGCTGGAGGACGGAGTCGGTAGCATCCGTCGGAGGAACGGGCGGCGGGTCCGCCCCCACTTGAATGCCTCCAGTAGCGGGCGGCACCTCGGTGCGCGGCTCGTTGCTTGAGGCCCGGTCAGGTTGGGGTTGACCGTCCGCCCCGACCTCCGGCATGTCGACGTCGCTCTTGTCTTCCTCCTCCTCCTCCTCCTCCTCTTCCTCCTCCCCGTCCTCCCCCTCGTCGCTGGAGTCTATGACTTCAGCGGAGTCTTTGCTGTCTTCTGGGTTTAGCCCAAGCCATTCGTGCGGAGCTTCACCGCCTTCCTCGACCACCTCCTGGACGAAGACACTGGTGTCGGTGAAGTCGGCGATCGCCGCTGCCCTGCTGACAAGCTCAGCTTCCACCGCCGCCAGCTCCTCCTACGCCTCCAGTCGGCACGTGGCTAACTGGGCTAGATCTAGCCCAGGGTACCACGCCTTGACGAATTCCAAGGCCCCGCGCTCCTGCCCGGGCTGCCGAGCCCTTCCACGCCTCCAGGCGGCCGACCGCCACCTCCAGCCAGTCGGCAGTCCGACTTGGGGTGCGTGGGGCCGGCAAGCCTGGCCAGAGGGCAGAGACCGCCTGGGCTCTGATGCGCTGCAGGCGGCGCAACAAGCGGCGAGCAGGCCGAAGCCGGGCCTGAATGCTGAGGACCTGTTCACCAAGGGTCTGGGGGGCATCAGCGGCAATATGCGCACCCTCTGCCCTTCGCTCCTCGCGCTGGGCCTCAATCATCTGGGTAGCGGCTACAGAATGGCCCGGGAAGTAGTCTGTTCGGGCAGAAGAAGAAAAAGGCCAAGGCTATAAGCAAGGGCTGATGACTCAAAGCAAGAAACTAAGAGAATAGGGCTTACCATCGACCAAGTCTTCAATGCTGCTGAAGCAGGCCGTCACCTGGGCCTCCTTGTCAGCCCAGGCACAGTGCTCGAGCTCAAACTCGGCAAGGAGGCGGGTCTCCGCCGTCTCCGCCTTCAGCTGGGCCGCCTTGAGGTTTTCCGCCTGTTCGGCAAGTTGGGCGGCCAGGCGGTCCCGCTCCTCCGCCAGCTTGCTGCACTCCGCCTCCTTGCCACGCAGGGCGGTCTTGGCTTCGCCCAGCTGCTGCTACAGGTCGGCATTGGCATCAGTCAAGCAGATAAGATAAAGGAAAGAAATAACCGAGGAGATTCGTCCCGACTGATCAGCAGTCGGCCCGAACCTCGGGGACTACAGCCCGCGGGCGCGCCAGTGCGCCCCCGCGGAAAAGAAGTAGCCAACAAGGAAAAAAGAACAACTGAGGAGATTCGGCCTGACTGCACAGCAGTCATCCGAACCTCGGGGACTACAGCCCGCGGGTGCGCCAGCGCGCCCCCGCTAAGAAAGAAGAAAGAGACTTACGCCGGCTTTCGGCGAGATTGGCCGTCTGCGCCTCCAGCTCCCGAACCTTGGAGTTGTAGGCGGTCGCGCGGAGGTTATGATAATCCTGTAGAAGAAACAACAAAAGGAAAATCAGCAATCAGCAACTACAAGTTAAAGTTCCGACCCACCTGCTCAGCAGCCTGCTCGGAACTTGGGGACTACACCCAGTGGGTGCGCTTGCGCGCCCCCACGAAAGAAGCAAAGCAGAACATTCGGAGAGAAAACCAAAAGACGGCTTACCCGGATGGAGGTGCGCGACTCCAAGTAGGCCTCGTTGCAGCGCTTGAGTGCCACTGCCTCCGCCCGGAGCTTGGCCTGGACGTCAAGGGACGCCTGGTTCGGGGCGCTAGTTCCGCCCCCGCGTACCCAGCCCACGGGCGCGGCACTGGTCGCCTCGGTGTCAAGGGCCAATGAGCTCGAGGCGCCGATCTCCTGCAGCCGCGGTGCCGAGGCCGCCTTCTCCAGATAGCGGCGCATGGGAATGCGGACCGCGGGAACCAGGACCGTTGCCACCGTAGCCCCGACCGGTGGCACCGGCGGCGCCACTGGCTATTCGTCTCGCGGCTTGCTGGCTGGCAGAGGCGGAGGAGGCGGTGGCGGGGGCGGCGGCACGAAGACGTCCGGCATGGTTATGTCACCGCCCCCTGCTCTCGGATCGGGTGGTCGCCGCCGGCTCCTCCGGCCGTCGCCTCAAAATCAGGCAGAGGCGGCGCTGTGTTTAGGGGGCCCACAAGTAGTGGCTCTTGGCAGCGGGCGGCCTCCGCGAGCCGTTCCTTCTCTGCGGCCTGAGCTTCCGCCTGCGCCAGTGCCCTCGCGGCATACGCGGCAGATAGGTCCGCCCGCTCCTTGGCCAGGCGGTCGGCCTCTGCCTCATCGCATGCCTCCCGCGCATTCCGCTCTGTCGCCTCCCGGAGGTCGGCGGCCGGGTCGATGCGCCGGCTGGTCGAGAAGGTCGCTGCCGACCTGAGGACCGAGCCGGCACCCGACTTCTCAAGGGTTAGAGGGGCCCTGAAATAATAAGACAAGTTAGAGGATTTTCATGACAGATTGATGAAAAAGCAAGGAGTAAGGAAATGATGCTTACGCCGACACCATAACTGGCACCTACGGCTGCCTTTGATATTGGGTCGCCCTGGCCGCGGTCTCTTTCCGCCTAGTCGCCGCGGCCGGATTCTTGGGCTTCTTTGGGGCGCTGCCAAACAGGGTCGAGCCCTCTTTCTGCTTGCACTTGCCGCCTGGGGTGGGCGGCCCATAAGAGGGGCCGGCACCGGTGGTGGCGGAGCTCCGGGCAGGGCGCGGCTCGTCTTTGTCTTTGTCATCGTCGGGCCAGGTCTCCACGCTGCCGCCTCCCTCGGAGCCGCCTGCTCCGCTACCATCGTCCGCTTTGCCACCGCCGCCTGCCGCGTCGTTGACCAGGGCGTCCGCCCCCAAGTCGGGGTCGTCCAAGTCACTCTCCGCCCTGTCCGCCTGGAGGTTATCACCCGGCCCTAGGAGGGTGGCCGTTGCCTCGGACATATAAATCTGCAACCAAGAAGGAATCAAGTCTTGAAGAGCAGCGTCATAAAGAGAAACAAAGCAGAAGAAAGCAGTTCAAAGGACAAAGACAAGGAACTTACTGCAGGAGGCGGGTTGTGGCGAGAGTACGGCCGCTTCCCGTACCGCCACTCCTCCTCCGACATCTTGAGGTCGGAGATCTCATTCACCATCCGCGAGACTTCAGCGGGCGGCATTCCCTTCGTGCACAGCCGGCACGGATCGCGGTGCCCGCCCATCCGGAAGATCGGGTGAGGGTGGCTCTGGAGCGGGAGGATCCGGCGCTCCACGAAGGCGACGAGGAGGTCGGAGGCCACGAGGCCCTCTGACTCCTGGAGCACCCGGAGTCGGCCGATGGCGGCCGTAGCATCCGCCGACACCGGCTTTGGCTTGTACTTCCAGGAGAGGCGAGCTCCGGTGGGGGGGCCGGCCTTGTAGGCCGGCAGGTTGAGGAAGTCGGCAGCTGGGTCCATGTTCTTGATGTAGAAATAGGACTGCTGCCACATCTTCACCGACTGCGCCAGCTTGATGACGGGGAAGGCATTCCGTTTTGCCGGCCGGCGCACGGCGATGAAGCCCCCGCACTCGGCTGTCGTCTCCTTGGCGGAGGTCCCAAGCTTTCCATAGAAGAACGCTCCCCACAGCTTGATTGTGGGGAGGATGCCGAGGTAGCCCTCGCACGCCGTGACGAAGGCGGAGAGCAAGGTCACGGTGTTGGGCGTGAGGTGATGGGGCTGAAGGTTGTAAAAGTTGAGGAAGGCACGGAAGAAGTTGCTCGCAGGGAGGCCAAAGCCCCGCAGGAAATGCGAGCGGAAGACGACCCGCTCGCCTTCCTGCGGTGCCGGCGAGATCTCCTTCTCTAGCGGCACCCGCGCCTTGACGAAGGCCGCGCTGGGCATCTGGCGCGTGTCACAGAGGAAAGCGATGTGATCCTCGATCATGATCGATCCATCCCAGTCGCCCATGGCTTCGGTTTGCAGCGTAGAGAGGAGAGACGTGTCGGCGTCGAGCAACGGCGGCGGCGCTATGGTAGCAGCAGCAGCGGAGGCTGAGAGGAGAAGAAGAAGAGTGGGAGGAGGCGCAGGAACTTTGCCGCACCTCTCCCCCCTCCCTGCTTATAGCGCCCGGGTTATGTAGCCTAGGGGGCGGGACGTGGGGTCGTGGGATTAACTGCGCCCACGTCCCCACGACCCCCCGTCTCCCGTGCTGTAGGACCTTGAAGTGTCTAGAGGGGGGTGATTAGACTACTTGACCAATTAAAAACTTAACCTTTTCCCAATTTTAGAGTTTGGCAGATTTTAGCTATTTTAGGACAAGTCAAGCAATCATCACACAAATCAAGCAAGCATGCAAAGGTATATGGGCAGCGGAAATTAAAGCATGCAACTTGCAAGAAAAGTAAACGGAAGGGTTTGGAGGATTCAAACGCAATTGGAGACACGGATGTTTTTGGCGTGGTTCCGATAGGTGGTGCTATCGTACATCCACGTTGATGGAGACTTCAACCCATGAAGGGTAACGGTTGCGCGAGTCCACGGAGGGCTCCACCCACGAAGGGTCCACGAAGAAGCAACCTTGTCTATACTACCATGGTCGTCACCCACGAAGGACTTGCCTCACTAGCGGTAGATCTTCACGAAGTAGGCGATCTCCTTGCCCTTACAAACTCCTTGGTTCAACTCCACAATCTTGTCGGAGGCTCCCAAGTGACACCTAGCCAATCTAGGAGACACCACTCTCCGAGAAGTAACAAATGGTGCGTTGATGATGAACTCCTTGCTCTTGTGCTTCAAATGATAGTATCCCCAACACTCAACTCTCTCGCATAGGATTTGGATCCGGTGGAAAGAGGGTTTGAGTGGAAAGCAACTTGGGGAAGGCTAGAGATATCTTGGCCTCAGCACATGAGTAGGTGGTTCTCTCTCAGAAATGGTAAGTTGGAAGTGTAGGTTTAGTCTGATGGCTCTCTCCACGAATGAAGAGGAGGTGGAAGGGTATATATAGCCTCCACAGAAAATCTAATCGTTACACACAATTTACCAAACTCGGTGGGACCGATTCAACAGACTCGGTCGGACCAATTTAGTAAACCTAGTGACCGTTAGTGATTTTCAGTGGGACTGACATGCAACTCGGTGAGACCGATTCGGTTAGGGTTAGGGCATAACGTAATCTCGGTAAGACCGATTACACAAACTCAGTGAGACCGATTTTGGTAATAAGCTTTCCAGAGAGTTGGCCAGGTAAACTCAGTGGGACCGATTTGCTCTTTTTGGTGAGACCAAAATGTTACAAAAGGGAAACAGAGAGTTTACATTGCAATCTCGGTGGGACCGATCGCTCACTTCAGTTTGACCGAAACGTTACAAAGGGAAGCAGAGATATTACAATCCCATCTCGGTGAGACCGAGATCCTTATTGGTAGGACCGATTTGCCTAGGGTTTGTGGCAGTGGCTATGACATTAGAACTCGGTGGCGCCGGATAGGAAGAATCGGTGTGACCGATTTTGGCTTTAGGATTAGGTCATATGTGGATGTGAGAAAGTAGTTGAGGGTTTTTGGAGCATATCACCAAGCACATGAAGCAAGAGGCTCATTAAGCAACACATCATCCCTCCTTGATAGTATTGGCTTTTCCTATAGACTCAATGTGATCTTGGATCACTAAAATGTAAAATGAAGAGTCTTGAGATTTTGAGCTTGAGCCCATTCTTTGTCATTAGTATCTTGAGGGATCCACTTTCATCATCCATGCCATGCCATTCATTGAGCTTTCCTGAAATAATAGTCTTGGAATAGCATTAGCTCAATGATCTATATGTTGTTATGAATTACCAAAACCACCTAGAGATAGTTGCACTTTCAATCTCCCCCTTTTTGGTAATTGATGACAACATATAGATCAAAGCTTCGACAAATGATAATAAGATTGAAAAACATCGTCGCTTTGAGAAGTATGTGATAAGCAAGAGCTCCCCCTAAATTTGTGCATAGTTTAAGATTTGCTTTGGACTGCAAATGCACAAGGAATTAGGCTCATGGGTTACTCTTCCATGTCACATACATCTTGGTGGAGCGCTCAAAATAATAAATATAGAATACATGCACTCATCACCAAGCAAAGTGAATGATCACATAGGATAGATAAGATAATATCATCAAACATGCATAAGTGTAGCTTATGATCAAACACATGATCATCAATGTCTCACAGATAACAGCAGAGTATCTCAAGCAATCAAAAGCAAACAAGTTTGAACCACCAAATCAAGAGAGAATAAAAGCAACACTCTCTCTCTCGAAGCCTATGATCTATACATTTTTCTCCCCCTTTGGAACCAATTTACCAAAAAGTTCATAGAAAATGCATAGTGCTAGATCGTCTCTCAGGCTTGATCTTCAGTTGGTGGTGTAGAGATGGCTCCTTGGACGAAGGCTTCAGTTGATGTAGAGGGAGCTGGAGGAGTTGGTGCTGGAGCTGGTTGCACTGGAGCTGTAGGAGTTGTAGCTGGTGTAGATGATGTGGCTCTGGCGTCTGGCACGGGCACTGCAGCTGACCTCTGAGCTCTAGGCACTCTGGCAAAGACATTTGTGGTAGTCTTGCCCTTCCTCTCCTGCATGTCATCCTAGAGCTGCTCCACAACTGACTGAATCTCAGTTACTTTGACATCTAGTTCATAGAATTTTTGTTCCATGATTCTTTCCAAGCTCTCTTGATTTTGAGTGAGGGTGGCCAGTCCCTTCTCAATCCTCAAAGATGATGCTATCAAGTAACCAAGCTGCTCTTGCTTGTTCTTCAAGAAATACTCAGATGCCTCCTCTTGAGTTGGCATCTTGGCAGCCTTCTCCTTCCTTGCCTTTTCCTTCTTCTCTTGAGCTTGAACTGATGATGGATCATCCTCATTCATGACAACCTGATTGTCCTCAAAGTCTGGATAGAGAGGAAAATGTTCCCTATCCAATAGATATTTGCCTTTGCCCATCTTTGAGTTAATCAACTCCTAAATATGAGGGGCATATCCACAACTCCTCTTCTGATCTGCTGCAGTCCTCTTAATGTTTTCAACTATAAGGCTCATGACCTTGAATTTCTGAGGCACATCAAACAAATGCAACATGTTGATTGCATGCCTGCTGATCATGTTATGGTCACCAGACTTAGGCAATAGAGTGTGCCTTAGGATCCAGTTGATTGTAGGCAGCCCTCACAGAAGAAAGTGAACTGATCCAAAAGAGAAAGTCTCTAGAGCTTTGTCTGGGATCTCCTTGTACATATGTGCCATGGTATTGTGTCCCATTTTCTTCTTGGCATATACATCCAGGTCATCATCATTTTCCTTTGGGGCATTTATCAGTTTTGCCCACTCCTTAATAGTTGACTAGTACCTTGTACCTTCAGACATCCAAACTATCCTCCCATCTGGATAGAAGTGTGTTGTGGAGTAGAATTGCATGATAAGTTCATCATTCCAGTTTGTGAGCTTTTACCCAACAAAATCTGCAACTCCACAAGCAACAAAACTGTCTTGCACTCCAGGATAGTGCTCTTCATTTTCCTTCATGTAGGTCTAGTCAACCCACCTCATATCACACACAATGGGCTTCTTGTCCAACAAGATTGTCTCATAGAAGTCCTGCTGTTCCTTTGTATGGAACCTGTAATCTACATCAGTCCTTCTCCTTGTGGCATATGGATCTGCCATCCTCTATAGCCTCAACCCTGAATCTTTTCTGATGTTCATGTCCTCAGCCACAGGATGGGCATCATTGTGGTCTGGTATCTTTAGCTTGAGCTTCCTCAGAACTTGTCCTTCTTCATCTTCCTCCTCAGCAACCTCAGGCACTGGGGCCTTGTTCTTCTCAGCAGCCAGAATACTTCTGGTATTCCTCTTTGGTGCAGACTTGGCCTTGGGGGCAGCTTTGGGTGCTTCCTTGGGCTTAGATGTTGTAGCCCCTGATCTAATAGCATCACCCATAAGCTTTGGTGCCTTGGGTGCTGGTGCAGCAAGCTCTTCTTCTTCTTCCATCATGGAAGGTTGACCAAAAACTCTGGCCATGGTCTTCTTGACCCTTTCCTTCCTTTTTTTTCCTTCAGCAGCAGGCTCTTTGGGATCAGGCTTCTCAGGTACTTGAGTTGAGACTCTGGCTTTGGACATTGGTTGTCTTCCTGCAGGCCTTTTAATCTTCATGCCTGGCTTTGTATGCCTTGCTGAGCCATACTCCTTTTTTAGTACTACTTTCTTGGAATTAGCCTCATCCTCTTCAGCTCTATAATCCTCATCTTCAGAGTCTGAAGTTCTCTTCTTCCTTTGCCTGGTAGCAGCCTTAGGCAGGTTGCTTGGAGTGCTCCTTCTGCCTTCATCTGAAGTGCTGGAGGGACTAGTGCCCTCACTCATGTGCATCTGCCCTTCTGACCTGTTCTGACTGTCACTCTGGTCTGACATGCTGCAAACACTGATTGCTGACCCTGTGAAGAGTTATAGATGAGATAGAGTGGATGAGCATCACAAAATGCAGAGATTTTTGCAAAAGAATGATTCAAAAATTCAGTTTTAGTTTTCCACAGAAAGCATTTCGGATCAATCGATTTTCAAACTCGGTGATACCGAAGCAGTTTTGGAACCTAAACTGATGAACTCGGTTGGACCGTGTCACAGTTCGGTGGCACCGAGACTGCTAGGGTTTCACAAAGTCCTAAAATTGGTCGCACCGATTAGCAATTCTTGGTCAGATCGAGAGTTACTAGTGCAATGGCATAAGCCAAATCGGTGGGACCGAGTTTTTCAACTCGGTGGGTCCGAGATGGTTTCGGCGGAAACCTAACCCTAAATTTTCAAATCTCATCTAATCTACGGATTGCATTGAGTGGATAGGAGTGTTTCAATCGTGGCAAGAATCTATAAGAACACAATGTGCTAGGAATCAGACGAGGATAGCACAGTGATCGAGTCCATACCCTAGTTCGGCAATGAACTCGCTATGGCGGCAACGGCAGGGTTGAATTCCGTTGACGGCGACGGAGACCAGCGACAGGAGGCGGCTGGCGACGAGGAGACGATCTGGAGACCTTGGAGGCAGAGCGAGCTATTGCTCGGGCGAAGGGGTTCGGAGGAATTTCCAAATTTTTGCCCGTGACTATATATAGCCCAACCCTGTCGGTGTGACCGAGTGGAACAAGTCGGTGGCACCGAGATGCATAACTGTCTACAGTTATAGCAACTCGGTGTGACCAAAAAGTTCAAATCGGTTGCACCGAGATTGAAAACCTAGATCGACTTGGTGATCTTGCTAGGACCGAAATGGAGGAATCGGTCAGACCGAGAATCACAAAGAAGTTTTGGAAATTTAAGTCTATGACGAATCGGGGACTCCGAGTGCTCCTCACACAGAGTGGTTCGAATCTGACTTGATCAAATTTTGTGATGTAGCATGAATAGAGTTTGAGACGAGAAAAGCATAGATAGCTAGAGAAAGTTCTTAGGCATTCTTGTCCATCCACTTGGCCAAAAGAAGAAAGAACCAAACAATCAAACCAACAAGTGGATGTCCTTGAATGAGTAAAATATGCACCAACATGCTCACACAATAAGATGGCAAATGAAATATGTGGCAAAGCATGCATAACCAATTCTAGCATCTATCAAACAATTGGCTATGACTAGGTCATCTATATATGAGTATATTGACTTAGGAGTCAAATGATAAACATTTGATCATAGGTCATACTCATCGTTTAAGCTCAAGTGGGCTTACCACTTTTACATAATGCATTGATGTGTTCACACCATTAGAGTTGCTTTGACTCAATTCTTAGAGTTAAGCTCCCCCTAGATGTGAGATCCCCTTTTAGAGGGATGAACTAACCTTGGGTTTTGTCGATGATGACTTCATGCAGGTGTTGAAGATGTGGATGCTCAATGTTGATGTAGATCATTTGGAGCAATCCTTTGGAGTGAGTTGCACTTTCAACTTGCCTACATGGGTTAGTCCCACAAGGAACAAACAAGAATATCCACAGACATAGAGTGATGCACACACAAGATGATATCCATGAAAACATTAGGTTACCTTGTCCCTTGCCTTACCAACATGAGGGTTTGTGACTCCTTGAACTAGTGCAAGATGTGGAAGTGTATTGCACTTGTCCTTGCCATAATGATATGAGTGAAGAATGTTGGCGGAGTCACCCTCAAGAACTCTCTAGTTCTTCTTCTTCGGGATCCACATCATCTTGATGGGAATCCTTGGAGTTGTAGTTGTACTTGATGAAGTAGAACTTGACGTAGTCTTGGGAACCCACTTGAACGAGCCCTTAGGTGCTTCTTCAAATGCATCAATCTCTTCTTGAAGCTTGTCCTTGCCTTTGTTCTTGTGGTCTTGTGGTGGAAGATCATCTTGAGCTTGTGTTCCCTTGAAGGAAGTAGGATCATACTTCTCTTGTTGAGGAACAAACTTCATCTTGGGGTATTGATCTTCTTCCCACTCAACTCCATTGGCATTGAACTTTCGTTCAAAACCAACACCTTGATTCTTCCGGTGCCTTCCTTGCTTGCATACAATTTCCTCGAATTGCTTACTCCCGGCAAGGCTCTTGTAGACACCTTTCTCTATAATTCCCTTCAATAAGCTATTTTCTTGCTCAAGTGTAACTTGGCTAAGAGAATCATTAGTGGAATCAAGAGAACTACTAGAAGCAACAATATTGACATTATTATTGTTACTACTAGAGGAAGTATCTTTCTTGTACTTGTTACTAGACTTGAGTTGAGGCATGTAAGTAGATAGGAGTAAACGCTTGGCAATGTAAGAAGAACTTTTCTTACGGAGATCATCATTGATCGCTTTAAGAACTCATGCTCTTGCTCAAGATTGAGCTTTTCAAAGTGTAACTTCTCATGAGCCCTTCAAAGTTCTCGATGATCTTCGAAGATAGTTTCATGAGCCAACTTAAGAGTGTTTAGTTCTTTAGTTTGAAGCTCAATTTTCTCCTTATCATTGTCATTCATTTCAGCATGATTAATTGACGTTTCATCATAGTATTCATCACTAGAGTTGTCAACAAGTAAATCATCATCCACAAGCAAGTCATCTTCATCACTATTGAAATCAACATACTCAGGATGTGTTACCTTTGGACCTTTGGCCATGAAGCATCTTCCAATTCCTTCATTTGGTGAATCAAATATGTCGTAGGAGTTGGTTGACACAAGTGCTAGACCGGCAACACCTTCATCTTGAGTATATTCGGAGTCGGAGTGATAGCTTCTCTCGGAGTGTTTGTCAGAGTCGGAGCCGGATACCCATTCACCAACATGAGCTTGATGTCTTTGTTTTGTGTAGCTCCTTGATGACTTGTCCTTCCTTTCCGAATCCTTGCTTCTCCGTGAGGGTCTTCGTTCATAATGATCATCTCTACTCCTCCTCTCTCTTGGTGGTCATTCTTCTCTTTTGCTTCTTCTTCTTGGAGAATCTTCTTTTCTTTTGTAGGGTGCCATACACTCATTGGAATAGTGTCCAGGTCTCCCACAATTGTAGCAATTGCGCTCTCGACTAGAAGATCTTTTGTCATGGTAAGACCTTGACTTGGAGCTTCTTTCTTTGCTTCTACTCTTGTAGAATTTGTTGAAGTTCTTCACCATTAAGCTCAATTCTTCATTGAAGGTTTGTTTCTCACTTGATGATGTGGGGGCTTCACTTGAGGCTTTGTAAGCACCACTTGACTTGTTGTGAAGTTCCTCCTTATCCTTGAGTGACATCTCATGAGCAACAATTCTTCCAATGACTTCCCTTGGCTTGAGATATTTGTAGTTTGGCATCATTTGTATCAATGTGCACACGGTATCATGCCTTCCATCCAATGCTCTTAGGATCTTCTTGATGATGAATCTGTCGGTCATCTCTTCACTCCCTAAGCCGGCAATCTCATTTGTGATAAGTGCAAGCCTAGAGTACATTTCAGCGACACCTTCACCATCCTTCATTTTGAACTTGTCAAGCTGACTTTGGAGCACATCCAACTTGGATTCCTTGACGGATTCGGTACCTTCATGCATATCAATCAAAGTATCCCAAATTTCCTTTGCATTCTCAAGACGGCTGATTTTGTTGAATTCTTTGGGGCACAATCCGTTGAAGATGATATCACAAGCTTGAGCGTTGTATTGCAGCATCTTCAATTCTTCCGCATTAGCTTCATGGTTCGGCTCTCTCCCATTAAAGAATTCACCTTGCAAGCCAATACAAATAATTGCCCAAACGGCGGGGTTATGTCCGAGAATATGCATTTTCATCTTATGCTTCCAACTAGCAAAATTAGTACCATCAAAATAAGGACTTCTACGGTGATAATTTCCCTCGCTAGACGCCATACTCTCCTAGGTTGTGAAGCCAAGGCTATGACCACCAAAAGCTATGGAAATCAAAGCAAATGGAGACCAAAGCTCTGATACCACTTGTAGGACCTTGAAGTATGTCTAGGGGGGTGATTAGACTACTTGACCAATTAAAAACTTAACCTTTTCCCAATTTTATAGTTTGGCAGATTTTTGCTATTTTAGGTCAAGTCAAGCAATCATCACACAAATCAAGCAAGCATGAAAAGAGTATATAGGCAGCGGAAATTTAAGCATGCAACTTGCAAGAAAGTAAAGGGAAGGGTTTGGAGGATTCAAACGCAATTGGAGACACGGATGTTTTTGGCGTGGTTCTGATAGGTGGTGCTATCGTACATCCACGTTGATGGAGACATCAACCCACGAAGAGTAATGGTTGCGCGACTCCACGGAGGGCTCCACCCACGAAGGGTCCACGAAGAAGCAACCTTGTCTATCCCACCATGGCCGTTGCCCACGAAGGACTTGCCTCACTAGCGGTAGATCTTCACGAAGTAGGCGATCTCCTTGCCCTTACAAACTCCTTGGTTCAACTCCACAATCTTGTCAGAGGCTCCCAAGTGACACCTAGCCAATCTAGGAGACACCACTCTCCAAGAAGTAACAAATGGTGCATTGATGATGAACTCCTTGCTCTTGCGCTTCAAATGATAGTCTCCCCAACACTCAACTCTCTCTCATAGGATTTGGATCTGGAGGAAAGAGGATTTGAGTGGAAAGCAACTTGGGAAAGGCTAGAGATCAAGATTCATATGGTAGGAATGGAATATCTTGGCCTCAACACATGAGTAGGTGGTTCTCTCTCAGAAATGGTAAGTTGGAAGTGTAAGTTTAGTCTGATGGCTCTCTCCACGAATGAGGAGGTGGAGGGGTATATATAGCCTCCACACAAAATCTAACCGTTACACACAATTTACCAAACTCGGTGGGACCGATTCAACAGACTCGGTCGGACCGATTTAGTAAACCTAGTGACCGTTAGTGATTTTCGGTGGGACTGACATGCAACTCGGTGAGACCGATTCGGTTAGGGTTAGGGCATAACGTAATCTCGGTAAGACCGATTACATAAACTCGGTGAGACCGATTTTGGTAATAAGCTTTCCAGAGAGTTGGTCAGGTAAACTCGGTGGGACCGATTTGCTCTTTTCGGTGAGACCGAAATGTTACAAAAGGGAAACAGAGAGTTTACATTGCAATCTCGGTGGGACCGATCGCTCACTTCGGTTTGACTGAAACGTTACGAAGGGAAACAGAGAGATTACAATCCCATCTCGGTGAGACCGAGATCCCTATCGGTAGGACTGATTTGCCTAGGGTCTGTGGCAGTGGCTATGACTTTGAAATCGGTGGCGCCGGATAGGAAGAATCGGTGTGACCGATTTTGGCTTTAGGTTTAGGTCATTTGTGGATGTGAGAAAGTAGCTGAGGGTTTTAGAGCATATTACTGAGTTTGGTAAATTGTGTGTAACTATTAGATTTTGTGTGGAGGCTATATATACCCCTCCACCTCCTCCTCATTGATGGAGAGAGCCATCAGACTAAACCTACACTTCCAACTTACCATTTCTGAGAGAGAACCAACTACTCATGTGCTGAGGCCAAGATATTCCATTCCTACCATATGAATCTTGATCTCTAGCCTTTCCCAAGTTGCTTTCCACTCAAATCCTCTTTCCTCCAGATCCAAATCCTATGAGAGAGAGTTGAGTGTTGGGGAGACTATCATTTGAAGCACAAGAGCAAGGAGTTCATCATCAACGCACCATTTGTTACTTCTTGGAGAGTGGTGTCTCCTAGATTGGCTAGGTGTCACTTGGGAGCCTCCGACAAGATTGTGGAGTTGAACCAAGGAGTTTGTAAGGGCAAGGAGATCGCCTACTTCGTGAAGATCTACCGCTAGTGAGGCAAGTCCTTCGTGGGCGACGACCATGGTAGGATAGACAAGGTTGCTTCTTCGTGGACCCTTCGTGGGTGGAGCCCTCCGTGGAGTCGCGCAACCTTTACCCTTCGTGGGTTGAAGTCTCCATCAACGTGGATGTATGATAGGACCACCTATCGGAACCATGCCAAAAACTTCCGTGTCTCCAATTGCGTTTGAATCCTCCAAACCCTTCCATTTACTTTCTTGCAAGTTGCATGCTTTAATTTCCACTGCCTATATACTCTTTGCATGCTTGCTTGATTTGTGTGATGATTGCTTGACTTGTCCTAAAATAGCTAAAATCTGCCAAACTCTAAAATTGGGAAAAGGTTAAGTTTTTAATTGGTCAAGTAGTCTAATCACCCCCCCTCTAGACATACTTCAAGGTCCTACCCGCGCGCATTCACCCCATCGTGAATAGTCGCGGGGATGGCAACCGTCCCCTCCGGCGCAGTAAATCCGCCCGATTGTCGAGGCATGGTAGTGGCGGGCTCGACCCGGAGTCATGTCCCATCCAGAGCGTGGGATGGAAGGCTTGTCAGGCTGACGTGTGCCGCGTGGCGCGTCCGCGGCGGGCGGCTGCATGGGGAAGCTTAACAGGCACGCCACCTGTTTTCCGCCTTGGAGTTCAAAATCGAACACATAGCTCCGCCTGGGAGAGGCCCGCTTGAGCGGTCGACTGGCCACCAGACGGTCGACGTTTTCCCAGAGCACGGGGAGGGGAGAAGCCGCTGAGACCTCGCGGCCCCTCGACCACGACGTGTCACCGGCTTCGGGGACTACTGTCGGAGTAATGGGCCACGGGTAGGCTCACCCGAGCCCCAAGATTTACCAAGACTTTGGGCCAGCTCTGCCTAGGTGGGCCCCAAGCCGAAACTCCGCCCTCTGGGGCCGGCTGGCTCAGTGGTCGGCTGCCAGAGGGCGGGTAACCCAAGACTACGAAGCTCCGGTTGGCCGGCTCCTGGCGGCCGCACTCCTAAGAGGGCGGCAACGGGCAAGCGGCCACCTCACAACTACGGACGGCCGAGCTCCCTTCAAGGGTACAAGGCAAGGTATGGCTACAGTGAAGCACGTTGCCTCCCACGCTCGAGACGGGCGTGGCCACATTGCTCCATATAGACGGAGATCCCTGCATGACGGGGCACTGTGCCATATCTACCCAGACGTTGCTCCGGGCAGGCGGAGTCCTGTTCCCCACAATGGCCTATCGGTACGGCCCGCCGGAGGCGGGCCCTATCTGGCAACGACCCCAAGGAAGACGGCGGAAGCTCGACCAAGCGGATTCAAGAGGTGCCGGCCTCCAGCAGGCGGCCGTCCCTTATCCCGAGACATGCATACCATTAAGATGATAAGACCAGGTGTGGCTACAGTGATCTCCCGCCAGGCGGCGGAACTGTAGCCACGCAAATATGACCAAGCTCTCGTCACCAACGACACGGCTACAGTAGGCAACCACCAACCAGTCGGCGGGGCCCACCAGGCGGCGGGCCCCAGCGGTCGATGGAGAAGCCGGAGGCTGGAGACGCTGATAGCCGGGCCCAGCAGACGGCCAGATTACCATTGTACCACTGGGGGGTAGGCCTATATAAGCCCCCGAGGCCACACATGCAAAGGGTTCGGCCCCATTAGAACTAGCCACCCATTAGAGTAGGAAGAGAGCTGAGCCTTGCCTCCCACTGCCTCTAGCATATAGCTCAAGGAGCACCATTGTATCACTTGTGCCTTAGTGATCATGCGGAGACCCCGCAGAGCAGGACTAGGGGTGTTATCTCCTAGGAGAGCCCCGAACCTGGGTAAAGTACGCCGGTGTTCGTGTCTACGCCTTATCCCGCTTCCAGGCACCGGCGACATTCTACTCGCTCCCACCATGATAAGCCATCCATTGGCATATGTCGCACCCAACCCCCGACAGTCGTGGTTTTCCATTGCCGTCTCTGACTTCAAAGGTGCCTGTGTCGCTGGTGCTATTGCTTCTACGAGCGAGCCAGCTATCTTCTCCCGCACAAAAGCGGGTCATAAGTGTAGTAAGGGCTGCCATGGACTTCGGTTTCTCTTGGCCGAGGTTTCGGGAAAAGCACTCGTCTCGGACGCTGTGTTTGAAGGCCGCGAGGGCTTCGGCATCCGAACAATCCACAATTTGGTTCTCTTTAATTAAGAACCTGGTCCAGAGCTTCCAGGCTGACTCACTAGGTTGCTGAATTAAGTGACTAAGGTCATCGACATCCAGAGGTCGAACATAGGTACCTTGGAAGTTGTCTCCATAGGCGTCCTCCAAGTCTTCCCATCTTCCTATAGAGTTTTCTGGGAGGCTGTTCAGCCAATGTCGTGCTGGTCCCTTAAGTGTTAGGGGGAGGTACTTGATGGCATGTAGGTCATCACCGCGGGCCATGTGGATATGGAGAAGAAAGTCCTCAATCCATACTGCGGGATCTATGGTGCCGTCGTATGATTCAACGTGTACGGGTTTAAACCCTTCTAGGAACTGGTGCTCCATTACTTCAGCTGTGAAGCATAGAGGGTGTGCGGCTCCTCTGTATCGGGCGATGTCACGGTACAGTTCGGTGGAGTCCGTATGCGGTTTTCGGCCCGTGTGAGGTTGTGTGTGCCGCGCCAGGCTTGATGTCCGTCTTCTTGCGCTGCTCCACGCCCTCGTGACCCATAAATTGATCTTGCATGACCGGCCCTATTTTCCAGGTCCCGTCGCAGGTCGTGTGTGCGTCCTGCGGCCGTTGTTCCTCTGCCTCTAGGGCGAGGTGGCGCAGGTTGGTGTTCGGCTTGGGTTGCTGCTCTGTCCCGTCCATGAGGTGGCCAGTCAGGCCCATCAGCTGCGTTACTCGATATCGCTATATGCTCTAGGATCTCTTAGTCAAATTGGGAGAGCAACCTACGCTTTGGGTAACTTTTAGTTGGGTGCTCGAGGCCGTACTCCTTGACTGCCGGGACACTAGTCCATCTGTCGTTGAGTAAATCCTGATCAGCTCTAAGTTGCTACCGTTTCTTTTTCAGGCTTTTGGCCATGGCTCTGGTACGATGAAGTCTTCGTCGCCCAGGCTCTCGTCTTCTTCGAAGGTCGGTAGGTAGTTACTATCATCTGAGCCCTCGTCCCTGATGGGCTCCTCGGGGTTGACTTGCCCCTCTTCCCAATCCTCTTGCTCGAGTGTTGGCTTGATAGGGGCTTCTTTGTCTTCGGCGTTATCCGTAGTATTGTTGTCTCCGGTGCCTGTATTGTTGTGTTTTTCGCGACGCGATTTTGATCGGCACCACTGACATCGATGCTTCGTGGGTGCTTCAGCTGGCTCATCTTCTAGAATCTTCTCGTCGTTGGCATCATTCTCTTTGGGTGTGTCCACCATGTATACATCATGCAAAGAAGTGGCCGTCTAGCCTCTGGTGAATGGCGGGTTCTGGCTTAGCTCTTCGCCGGCATCGTCGTCCATGCTGTCGATATCTTCGGAGGCGTAATCGAGCATGTCGGTTAAATCCTCGGCAGTTGCTCTGAAGTGGCTGGTGGGTGGGACGTAGAGTTCCCACCAATCAGCCCCTAGTGTGGGCTGGGCATAGTTTGGCAGCGATCCTTCTGTAATGGTGAGAAACTGCATTAAGTCCAGCGCCTCGCTTAAGGGCGAGGTATGGACAGGGAAGCGAAAATCCGTGGAGTAGGGCGGCACAAGAGTTTCCTGATCAGGCTCGTATAACACAAACCTTGAGAGTTCGGAGCTGGCGCATGGGGGTGAGTCTGGCTCGGTGAGGATAGAGGGCAGCAGGAGTGATTCCGGCCCGGTCAGAGAAATGATCACCTCCGCATCTTGGTATTGAGCTTTATGGCCGCGAAGAGCCTGACAGGCTCTAAGCTCCCATCTTCGGACTCGACAAGGAGTTCCGGATCTGGGGCCGGAACTGCAATTGAGGCCGCGAACCCTTAGAAGATCAAGTCTCTTCGGATATCAGCGATGTAGTTTAGGTTTCCGAAACTGATTTGATGACCAGGGGCGTAGCTGTTGATCTGTTCTAGCTGACCAATCGAATTGGCACGCAGTGCGAAGCCGCCTAATACGAAGATTTGGCTGGGGAGGAAAGTCTCCCTCACGGCGAAAGTGTTGTGGATGGTTGATGGAGCCATCGAGCCTTCTGGTGACGACACAATGGAACTCTCAATGAAATCACCAAGTCGGTGTGAAAACCGGCAGATCTCGGGTAGGGGGTCCCGAACTGTGCGTCTAAGGATCAAAGGTAACAAGGAGGCAGGGGACACGGTGTTTACCCAGGTTCGGGCCCTCTTAATGGAGGTAATACCCTACTTCCTTCTTGATTGACTATGATGAATATAGGGGTTACAAGAGTTGATCTACCCCGAGATCATAATGGCTAAACCCTAGATGTTTAGCCTATATGATTGTGTTCTTGCCCTGCGGACTAAACCCTCCGCTTTATATACACCGAAGGGATCTAGGGTTGTACCGAGTCAGTTACAAAAGAAGTAAAATACATGATCCGAACGCCAAGCTTGCCATCCACGCAAAGGAGAGTCCCATCCGGACACGGGAAGGTCCTTCTATCTTGTATCTTCATGGCCCATTAGTCCGGCCCACATCACATAGCCCGGACGCCCGAGGACCCCTTAGTCCAGGACTCCCTCACTCCTCCTCCTCCTAGTTAGGGTTAGCAAAGGATTAGCTTATATTTGTGTGAGAGCTTTGCTCGTCCACTTGGTTACTTCTCCATCGGAGTTCATGACCTCTTCAGAGAAGATCCCCCAAGTGGATTCAAGACCCCTTTACGGGAAGACCCCCTCAAGACCTCCTCACGAAGAAGAACTATCGCCAGTTGTATCGTCCTTTGTTGGATTCAGATCGTGTATCTGTTTGTGTTTCGAGGATCTAGCATATGTGTGACCGAATCTTGTTGGTTGAGTGATTTCTCTCGTGTTTCCCCTCGGGATTTCTCCTCGTGTTCTTCATAGGATTCCCTCCAATTGTGAAAGATCGCACATCTAGGGTTCTACCCTACATCAAATACCCAAAGAGTTTACTAGAGTCAATAATCTAGTTCACATCGTTATGTGATTAACACCGAAAGAGTACTAAGGTGTGATCATGTTTTGCTTGTGAGAGAGGATTAGTCAATAGGTCTGCCACATTCAAATCCGTATGTATTTCGCAAATTTCTATGTCTACAATGCTCTGCATGGAGCTACTCTAGCTAATTTCTCCCACTTTCAATACATATCCAGATTGAGACTCAGAGTCATCTGGATCAGCGTAAAAGCTTGCATCGATGTATCTCTTTACGATGAACTCTTTATCACCTCCATAACCGAGAAATATTTTTTTAGTCCTCTAAGGATAATTTTGACTGCTGTCTAGTGATCTACTTCTGGATCATTGTTGTACCCCCTTGACAAACTCATGGTAGGTACACAACAGGTTTGGTACATAGCATGGCACACTTTATAGAACCTATGGCTGAGGCATAGGGAATGACTTTCATTCTCTCTCTATCTTCTACCGTGGCTGGCTTTGAGTCTTACTCAACTTCACACCTTGCAACACAGGCAAGAACCCTTTCTTTGACTGGTCCATTTTGAACTTCTTTAAAACTTTGTCAAGGTATGTGCTTTGTGAAAGTCCTATCAAGCATCGCGATCTATCTCTATAGATTTTGATGCCCAATACATAAGTGGCTTCACCGAGGTCTTTCATTGAAAAATTCTTATTCAAGTATCCTCTTATGCTATCCAGAAGTTCTATATCATTTCCTATCAATGATATGTCATCCACAAATAATATCAGAAATGCTACAGAGCTCCCACTCACTTTCTTGTAAATACAGGCTTCACCATAAGTCTGTATAAACATATGCTCTGATCACCTCATCAAAGCGTATATTCCAACTCCGAGATGCTTGGACCAGTCCATAGATGGATCGCTGGAGCTTGCACACTTTGTTAACACCTCTAGGATCGACAAAACCTTCTGGTTGCATCATATACAACTCTTCTTTAACAAATGCATTAAGGATTGCAGTTTTGACATCCATTTGCCAAATTTCATAAAATGCGGCAATTGCTAACATGATTCAGACAGACTTAAGCATCACTACGGTGAGAAAGTCTCATCATAGTCAACCCCTTGAACTTGTCAAAAATATTTTGCGACAAGCCGAGCTTTGTAGACAGTAACATTACCATCAGCGTTCGTCTTCTTCTTGAAGATCCACTTATTCTCTATGTCTTGCCGATCATTGGGCAAGTCCACCAAAGTGCACACTTTATTCTCATACATGGATCCTATCTCAGATTTCATGGCCTCAAGCCATCTATCGGAATTTGGGATCATCATAGCTTCTTCATAGTTCGTAGGCTCGCCTTGGTCTAGTAACATGACTTCTAGGATAGGATTACCGTACCACTCTGGTGTGGAACGTGTTCTGGTTGACCTACGAAGTTCAGTAGTAACTTGATCTGAAGTTTTATGATCATCATCATTAGCTTCCTCTCTAGTTGGTGTAGGCATCACGGGACAAGTTTTCTGTGTTGGCTACTTTCCAATTTGAGAGAAGGTAAAACTACCTCATCAAATTCTACTTTCCTCCCACTCACTCCTTGCTACCTCTTGAGCACTGTGTTGGTTTTCCCTTGAAGAGGAAATGGTGATGCAGCAAAGTAGCGTAAGTATTTCCCTCAGTTTTTGAGAACCAAGGTATCAATCTAGTAAGAGGCTCCTCAAAAGTCCCTCGTACCTACACAAACAAACAAGAACCTCGCAACCAACACGATAAATGGGTTGTCAATCCCTTCACGGCAACTTGCGAATGTGAGATCTGATAGAGATAATAAGATAAGATAAATATTTTTGGTATTTTTATGATATAGATTGGAAAGTAAATATTGCAAATAAAAGATAGATGGAAAACTTATATGATAAAATATAGACCCGGGGGCCATAGGTTTCACTAGTGGATTCTCTCAAGATAGCATAAGTATTACGGTGGGTGAACACATTACTGTCGAGCAATTGATAGAAAAGTGCATAGTTATGAGATTATCTAGGCATGATCATGTATATAGGCATCACATCCGCAACAAGTAGATCGAAACGATTGTGCATCTACTACTATTACTCCACACATTGTCCGACTCCTGCCTGCATCTAGAGTATTAAGTTCATAAGAACAGAGTAACGCTAAGCAAGATGATATGATGTAGAGGGATAAACTCAAGCAATATGATATGAACCCCATCTTTTTATCCTCGATGGCAACAATACAATACGTGCCTTGCTGCCCCTGCTGTCACTGGGAAAGGACACCGCAAGATTGAACCCAAAGCTAAGAACTTCTCCCATTGCAAGAAAGATCAATCTAGTAGGCGAAACCAAACTGATAATTCGAAGAGACTTGCAAAGATAACCAATCACACAGAAAAGAATTCATAGAAGAATCAATTATTTCTCATAGATAACCTTGATCATAAACCCACAATTCATCAGATCTCGACAAACACACCGCAAAAAGAGTTACATCGAATAGATCTCCAACAAGATCGAGGAGAACTTGGTATTGAGATTCAAAGAGAGAGAAGAAGCCATCTAGCTAATAACTATGGACCCGAAGGTCTATGGTAAACTACTCACAACTCATCTGAGAGGCCTTGGAGATGATGTAGAGGCCCTCCATGGTCGACTCCCCCTCTGGTGGAGCGCCAGGAAGGCTCCAAGATGGGATCTCGCGGATACATAAGGTTGTGGCGGTGGAAATAGTTTTTCGTGGTGCTCCTGGATGTTTTCAGGGTACGGGGGCCACGAGGGTGGGGGCGCGCCCTCCTGCCACGTGGCCGCCTCGGCTGCTTCTTGACGTCCACTCCAAGTCTCCTGGATTGAGTTTGTTCCAAAAAGATCGCTCCCAAAGTTTTCATTCCATTTGGACTCCGTTTGATATTCCTTTTCTTCGAAACACTAAAATAGGCAAAAAAACAACAATTTGGGCTGGGCCTCCGGTTAGTAGGTTAGTCTCAAAAATGATATAAAAGTGTAAAGTAAAGCCCATAAACATCCAAAATGGGTAATATAATAGCATGGAACAATAAAAAATTATAGATACGTTGGAGACGTATCAAGCATCCCCAAGCTTAATTCCTGCTCGTCCTCGAGTAGGCAAATGATAAAAACAGAATTTTTGATGTGGAATGCTACCTAGCATATTTCTCAATGTAATTTTCTTTATTGTGGCATGAATGTTCAGATCCAAATGATTCTAAATAAAAGTTCATATTGACATGAGAGTAATAATACTTCAAGCATACTAACAAAGCAATCATGTCTTCTCAAAATAACATGGCTAAAGAAAGCTATCCCTACAAAATCATATAGTCTGGCTATGCTCTGTCTTCATCACACAAAGTATTTAATCATGTACAACCCCGATGACAAGCCAAGCAATTGTTTTATACTTTAGTATTCTCAAACTTTTTCAACTTTCACGCAATACATGGGCGTGAGCCATGGACATAGCACTATATGTGGAATAGAATGGTGGTTGTGGAGAAGATAAAAAAGGAGAAGATAGTCTCACATCAACTAGGCATATCAACGGGCTATGGAGATGCCCATTAATAGATATCAATGTGAGTGAGTAGGGATTGCCATGCAACGGATGCACTAGAGCTATAAGTGTATGAAAGCTCAACAAAAAAACTAAGTGGGTGTGTATCCAACTTGCTTGCTCACGAAGACCTAGGGCATTTTGAGGAAGCCCATCATTGGAATATACAAGCCAAGTTCTATAATGAAAAATTCCCACTAGTATATGAAAGTGACAACATAGGAGACTCTCTATCATGAAGATCATGGTGCTACTTTGAAGCACAAGTGTGGTAAAAGGATAGTAACATTGTCCCTTCTCTCTTTTTCTCTCATTTTTTAGGCCTCCTTTTTTTATTTGGGCTTCTTTGGCCTCTTTTATTTTTTTATAAAGTCCGATGTCTCATCCCGACTTATGGGGGAATCATAGTCTCCATGATCCTTTCCTCACTTGGGGCAATGCTCTAATAATGAAGATCATCACACTTTTATTTACTTTCAACTCAAGAATTAGAACTCGATACTTAGAACAACATATGAATCTATGTGGATGCCTCCGGCAGTGTACCGGGATATGCAATCAATCAAGAGTGACATGTATGGAAGAATTATGAAGGTGGCCTTGCCACAAATACGATGTCAACTACATGATCATGCAAAAGCAATATGACAATGATGATGCGTGTCATAATAAATGGAACGGTGGAAAGTTGCATGGCAATATATCTCGGAATGGCTATGGAAAGGTATGGTGGCTATTTTAAGGAAGGTATATGGTGGGTGTATGGTACTGGCGAAAGTTGCGCGGCACAAGGGAGGCTAGCAATGGTGGAAGGGTGAGAGTGCGTATAAGCCATGGACTCAACATTAGTCATAAAGAACTCATATACTTATTGCAAAAATCTACAAGTCATTGAAAACAAAGTACTACACGCATGCTCGTAGGGGATAGATTGGTAGGAAAAGACCATCGCTCGTGCCCGACCGCCACTCATAAGGAAGACAATCAATAAATAAATCGTGCTCCAACTTCATCACAAAGCGGTTCACCATACGTGCATGCTACGGGAATCACAAACTTCAACACAAGTATTCCTCAAATTCATAATTACTCCACTAGCATGACTCTAATATTACAATCCTCGTATCTCAAAACAATTATCAAGCATCAAATTGATCATAGCATCCAATTCACTTTCTATGATAGTTTTTATTATACCCAACTTGGATGCCCATCATTCTAGGACCAAATTTATAACCATAGCAAATACCATGCTGTTCCAAAAGACTCTCAAAATGATATAAGTGAAGCATGAGAGAAAAACAATTTCTACAAAATTAAGCCACTGCCGTGCTCTAAAAGATATAATTTAAGCACTAGAGCAAAATTATCTAGCTCAAAAGATATAAGTGAAGCACATAGAGTATTATAATAAATTTCAGATCAAATGTGTATCTCCCAAAAGGTGTGTACAGCAAGGATGATTGTGGTAAACTAAAAAGAAAAGACTCATATCATACAAGACGCTCCAAGCAAAACACATATCATGTGGCGAATAAAGATATAGCTCCAAGTAAAGTTACCGATAGACGAAGACGAAAAAGGGGATGCCTTCCGGGGCATCCCCAATATTAGGCTTTTGGTTCTCATTGAATATCTTGGGGTTCCATGGACATCCCCAATCTTGGGCTCTTGCCACTCCTTATTCCATAGTCCATCAAATCCTTACCCAAAACTTGGAAACTTCACACCAAAAAACTCAACAGGAAACGTATAACATTTTTTTTCTATGCAAATATGGTTGAACCTTGCACATGTTGGATTCTAAAAATTGAAAACAATATTGTTGTACATAAATTTTAGATCATTTAATCTCAACCATTATAATTTTAATCATGTAATTCGTCTATTGAATGTCGCGACACATGTTGTAGCTAGATCTTGTGAGTCCTCTAGTGACTGTATCCGTGAGGCACTGACTCGTGTTTATCGTTGATCAATAAAGTGTGATGTTCCCCGTAAAATAAAAAATAGTAAAGTTTGATATTCCTAAATAACCATAATAATTTAAATTAAATGCATGTCGCGACACAAATTATAGCTAGATCATGTGAGTCCCCTAGTGACTGTATCCGTGAGGCACTTACTCGTGTTTAGCGTTGATCAATAAAGTGTGATGTTCCCCGCAAAATAAAAAAACAGTAAAGTTTGATATTCCTAAATAACCATAATAATTTAAATCAAATGCATTAATGTTTGTTAGAGATTTCGTATGCTGACAAGACTATTGTCGTCTTTCTTTTAGGACTTTTCTTTAGCTATGGACATGCACGTGGCATTGGTTTAGGTGGCAGGTTTGCCTCTGTGTAGCACTGGCTTTCTTTTGCTCCTATTAGAATTCAAATCAGAATTGGGCATGTATTGTTTTGCATGCAAGTGTCTGTTTCATAAACGTTGACTGTGGTTGCCCTTTTCCATCACGGACATATGTACCCGCTAAACCTTTTTTTCTAGTTGACATGTGAAGGAATTTTGTGTGTAAAACATTGAACCTACACAATATTTGTATGTAACGTTAAATCTTTAAATCCCGGCCGTCTATATCTAAAATTAACGGTTGAGGTAATTTAATCTATGTGGACGAACGTAGTAGCTTATTTGTCTTCTATCTTAATTATATAATAGATTAGTTTTTATAAAAAAGCTAGGGCCTCTTGGATTCGTAGGATTTCCAAAATGCGGGAATAGGAAAAACATGGGATTATAGTGGAATGTCGTCTCGAATCCTACAGGATTGTACGAGTGTTTGATTGTGCATACAAAAAACGCAGAATTCTTTCAAAGAGGTTTGAGTGGATGAGATGTTTCCTATGAAATCTAGTGCAAATGAATCATATGGAAAAATTCCTATGGTTTACAATCCTAGGAATCAAACAACCAAGATAGGAAAAATTCCTAATGATTAGAATCCTCCAAAATTCCTTTGAGAATCCTTTAAATCAAAGAAGCACTTAATCCATTTTATGATTCATGGAATTGTGTGTTGTAAAGCATAAAGTAAAAAACAAATAATGGCAATTCAACTAGAAAAAAAGTTTGGGCAGTTATGATACGGAAGATTCTAGAACAAAAGAGAACCGTTGTTGTTTTGAGGTTTGTGCATTATGCTTAAGTTCAACTATGGAGTCTGCTAGATTGTACATGTGGCAAAATCCGGTGGGGGCTAGAAGATGGTGCGAGGGGCCGAGTGGAGGGAGACTATGAAGGAATGCACAAGTGCGAGATCGATATTTAGAGAGAGGGGGCGAGAACATGCGTTGTTGCGCGCAGTGGCGGAGCCATTAAAAATAAATGAGCTAGGGGGCCAAGCATTGCTAATCCTTTACGGGGAGGGGCAATTCATGAACTTAAACCATTTTTAGCAGCAATTGTCTAATGATCACATTCATATTAGACTCGATATATAGTGATGTTATGGGGGGCAGGGCTCTTACTGCCCCCTGTCTTCGCCATTGTGCGCGCTTCTGAGTGATGAAGCGGAAGGCATGGATGATGAGAGGGGGACGTTGGATATATAATTAATGTGGGTGTATTAGCTATATATGTTAATCCTATACAGAGAGGTATAGATTGATCGATGTGGACGTGGGAAAGAGGGTGAGACCTCACTGGATATATCGATTGATCGGTTTGTGTGGAAAACTACGAAAGACCTAACTATATACACACATACATAGAGGAACATCGACCGTTGCGCATGCACGTGTGAGAGATAAAGAATGCCCGATATGATGGAGAGGGGGATGTGTGTGGGTGTGTGCCTTCATGGGAGACCGACCTGAAGAAAAAGATTGCATGTGTGCGATGGATAATGCCGACTCGTAGTGTCTGTGCATGCATGCACGAGAGAAAGTTAGTGGTACAATTATAAAGAGAAGACGACTCTGTGGGTGTAAAAGACTAGGTGAGGTCATAATCAATGTAAAGTTGAATTAAAATATTTGAATAAGAGATCCTGATGTTTGAAACCCATGCATGCATGAATATAACGGAGATCTGTGCGGTGTGGTTTGGAAACAAGCATGTTGTAATGTATACACATTGAACAAGGTCAGACTGATTTGAATTTGAGATACCGATGGCGGACATCATTTGGCCACGTCGCATCCGTGCATGGACACACTATTCTAATTGGAAATGATGGGTGGCTTTCGCATCACATATCTTTATCTATAACCCTATATATATTATATTTTATATATTTTTATATTATGTGCGGGTAACTTTAACTTTGAAATATGGTCGTTGGATGAGGCGAATCCGATGGTCCAAAGATGGCAAATTTGAGCACTACTGGCCGTTAGATATCATCTAGATTCCACCAGATTTCGCCACATGTATAATCTAGAAGACTCCATGGTTGAACTTAAGCATAATGCACAAACATCAAAACACAAGCACTTCTTCTTTGTTCTAGAATCTTCCGTATCAGAATTGCCCAAATGTTTTTCTACATGATTGGCCATTATTTGTTTTTACTTTATGTCTTACAACGCACAATTCCATGAATCTTAAAATAGATTAGCTTTCTTATAAAAACTAGATGATTTTGAATGAAATGAACTATAAGAATTAAACGAACATCTACATCATGCATACATGACTCAAAGCTTACATGCTATAATGTGGTATTTATTCATATTTTGGTTGCCAAATCTCATGCGTGCAATGCACATGTACCTTACTCTAGTGTGACGCCCTCGATTCAATCGTACACTAATCATACACACAAATGTGTACGATCAAGATCAAGGACTCACGGGAAGATATCACAACACAACTCTAGACACAAATTAAAATAATACAAGCTTTATATTACAAGCCAGGGGCCTCGAGGGCTCGAATACATCAGCTTGAATACAAATGAGTCAGCGGAAGCAACAATATCTGAGTACAAACATAAGTTAGACAAGTTTGCCTTAAGAAGGCTAGCACAAAAGCATCTACGATCGAAAAGGCAAGGCCTCCTGCCTGGGAGCCTCCTAACTACTCCTGGTCGTCGGCGGTCTCCACGTAGTAGTAGGCACCGGCGGTGGCATCTGGATCCTGGGTTCCGACATCTGGTTGCATCATCCGGAAAGAAAAAGAAAGGGGGAAAAGGGGGAGCAAAGCAACCGTGAGTACTCATCCAAAGTACTCGCAAGCAAGGATCTACACTACTTATGCATTGGTATCAATGAAAGGGGGTAGTATCTGTGGACTAACTGCAGAATGCAAGAATAAGAGGGGGAGAAGCCAGTCCTATCAAAAACTAGCATCTTCTAGAAACCACCATCTTGCAGCAAACATGAGGGAGTAGAGTAGCATAAAGTAAAATACTAGTAGTGTTAACAACCTCGGCCAGAGATCCTTTCTCGACTCCCTGCAAGAAAGCAATCCCAGAGCCATACTATACATTTGTCATCACAATCCAATTCTCATCACCATCCAATTCTCATCACAAGTATCCAGTTCTAGTTGTATCGGTCGGGATATAACTCCGAGTGTCCGTTACCGTAGGACAGACTATCGATAGATGTTTTCTTCCCTGCAGGGGTGCACCAACTTACCCACCACGCTTGATTAACTCCGGCCGGACACACTTTCCTGGGTCATGACCGGCCTCGGCCAAACAATACGCCGCAACCCAACCTGGGCTTAATAGAGAGGTCAGCACGTCGGACTAAACCTATGCCCCCAGGGGTCATGGGCCATCTCCCCAGGAACTCCTGCATGTTGCGTGGGCGGCCGGTGAGCAGACCTAGCTACCTCCTTAAAAAGGCAGGTGCTTACCAGTCCAACCTGGCGCGCGCTGCTCAGTTGTTGACTTATATTAAGCATCATCTAATGCATACGACGCAGAACGCCCATACTATGCCCACGTGATGGTTAGTGCTATCAGGCCAGAGGCCCCTCGCATCAAATATCCAAATCGTAGTGGATCAGGAATGCACGATAACCAGCAGAGACTCACAAAAGATGTGACCCCATTGCCCCATCTAGAGGACTTGCAGCAAGGGCTAGGAATGCCCGGCCACGCCTCGTAATTATCTCGCGGGCACCCTCCAGGTCAACCCGTCTCCACATCTCGCGGGTACCCCTCAGGGTTGACCCGCCTTTCCAAGTAACAGTTGTAAAGTCGAAGTATCTGTGTGTCCAAACATCAAGGGTAAAACCCAAGGAATCACCCACGGTGAACTCCACTCGATGTAATCATCAAGGTGAACGTAAGAGGGACCACCCTCGAGGTTCACACTTGAGGGGTTGCATGACAGAGTCATATCGGAAGTGGTTAAAGAGGAAATCACCCTTGATGACCACGACCGAATAACTACACTACAGGGTTAACATCAGAAGTGTTGTAGAGGTCTCACCCTCGGCACTAGATAGTAACCCTGCAGTGTCGAGCAACTAAGGGGAAAGTGATGTGCGGTGCTGGGGCCTGGTCTTCGATCCCGTTGATCGGGTCTTCGATGATGAAGCAGGGGCAACAAGGACAAGGTGGGGGTCTCTGATGGATCACTAACCAACCTATACTAAGCAGTTTAGGAACAGCAGGTAAGGTACAATAGCAGATACAAAAGCAGGCTATGCATAGCAAAATCTAATGCAAGCATAAGAGAATGGAATGGGCGATATCGGGATGATCAAAGGGGGGGGGCTTGCCTGGTTGCTCTAGCAAGGAGGGGTCGTCGGTGTCGTAGTCGATCATAGGGGCGGCATCGGTCTCGAGGTCTATCGGAGAGAAGGGGGGAGAAACAGTGAATATAAAGCAAATATAGCATCACAAAGCATAATGTGGCAATATGTTGTGTCGGGTGTCACCTAACATATGGCTACACGATATAGGTGAAGGGGAAATTCAACCGAGAATGTATTCCCGGTTCCGGACCTGTGCCAGACAGATGACCGGAGGGGGAATGTTCCATGTTCAGATAGTTAGAGCTATCTGACAGGTAAACATACCGCGTATCCGGATTTGTCACGTTTTTCTGAGCAACTTTCATGTACAAAACATTTTCATCGGAGTTACAGTTTATTTTCTATGAATTTTCAAAGATTAAACAATTTTCTAGATTTATTATTAATTCGAAACAAAATCAAAATATACTTTTTACACCTAGATGCAACTAGCCACAATGGCTTACAGGTGGGACCAAAGGGCTAGCTTGACCAAGTTAACTAGTCCAGTCAGCAGTTGACCAGTCAATTGTTGACTGGTCAACGGGGTCAAACAGGACCCACATGTCATAGACTCTACACCTAAACAAATAAATAAAACTAACCTAATTAAATGGGACCCATATGTCATAGGGTAGCAACTAATTTAACTAGTACTAATTAGCCACTAATCTAATCATAAACTAATCTATCTATAATTAACTAAGCCGGCCAGAGGCATAGCCGAGTCTGCACCTTGTGCACACACACACACGGCCATGCCCAAGCATCAGCAGCAGCCGGCGGCAATTTTGACAATTTTGACCTATGGACGAAATCAATTCACGGAATGAACTGGCCGTGAAACTATTTCACAGCTCTAACCTTTTTGTGTAGCGCCCGACACGACGGCGCCACACTCTACGGTGCAGCGCCTAGCCCGGGGGCGTTGCACACCAGTCCACCGTGGCAGCCCCTGGGCCCGCAACCAGCAGTGCAACGCCTCCGGGCTAGGCGCCACACTTGTAAAGTGCAGCGCCCAGACCGTAGGCGCTGCACTGTGACTTAGACGCCAGGCGCCCGCTCCCCCTCCCGCACCCCACCCATTGGTCGGTTTTGAAGTAACAGAAGCAGCGGCGCGGCGGGTTCCTCCTCTCCCCCTCTCAATCCCCTCTCCCAAATCCTTCAGATCCGACGATTTGGTCCGTGCATTTCTTCACCAATCCATCCTAGAAGGTACTCTCTTCCGATCCCCTTCTTTCTATCCATAGAAAATATGATATTTTGGAGATTTGGGGAATCCTTGTTTGATTAGATTAGATTTGAATCTTGCATGCATTAGAACTTTGCATGTATTGATTTGTTTGATTGATTTGGGGAACCCTTGTTTGTTTGATTTGTGGAACCCTAGTTTAGTTTATGGAAGAGTTATTTTTATGAAGTAGGCATAGTTTATGGAAAAGTTATTTGTATGAAGTAGGCCTAGTTAATTGTGGAACCCTTTTTTATTAGTTATGTTTGATTTGATATGGTTGGATACATAGATTGGTATGGTTGCATCTAGTAGGCCTACTTTAGTTTTTTTGTATTCAAAAGATAATCGTGTTGACAAGAAAGCTTTCTTGCAAATTGCTAGGATGGTTTGGCTTCTCAGTGATCATTGGGATCTACAACACCGGTCGTATGCTATGTCGGTGAAGCAGCAGGTAATAATGAAAGTTGCCGGTGTTATGAACAGGAGCCAGAGCAGGAGCGGGTTCGTCTTCCTAGGAAAGTGAAGAAGATACCCTCCAAGAGAGGGGGAGGAACCAGCAAGCGCGGAAGGAAGTAGTCGTCGTTCTCTTCTAGTAATGGTAGTAATGGTAGCTATGTTGGTGGTAATGTCGAACTTGTCGTGATGGCCATTCTATGTGTTGAACTCTATGTTGGTGGTAATGTCGAACTTGTCGTGATGGTCACTCTATGTGTTGGACTCTATGTTGGTGGTAATGTTTAACTTAAATCTCTTAGTAATGCTTATTCTGTGATGCAACTATACAGTTTTGGCTAAAGTGTTGCTTATTCTGTGTTGAACTCTATTCTGTGCTTAAACTGGAGCAACAAGGAGCAACACAATGAAGGCCTTCAGTTTGGCCAAAAAATTCGCTAAGTTTTTGTGCAGCACCTTGCCCTGAGGCGTCACACTACACAGTGCAACGCCTAGCCCAGAGGCGCTGCACTGTGCAGTGTGACGCCTCCAGGCTAGGCGCTGCACAGGTCTGTATCATGACAAACATTCTGTTGCCCTCGGAAAGCTACAGACCTGTGCAGCGCCTAGCTTGGAGGCGTCACACCACACATTGCAGCGCCTAGCTTGGAGGCGTCACACCACACAGTGCAGCGCCTAGCCTGGAGGCGTCACACTGCACAGTGCAGCGCCTCTGGGCTAGGCGTTGCACTGCTGGTTGCGGGCCCAGGGGCTGCCACGGTGGACTGGTGTGCAATGCCCCCGGGCTAGGCGCTGCACCGTAGAGTGTGGCGCCGTTGTGGCGGGCGCTACACAAAAAGGTTAGAGCTGTGAAATAGTTTCACGGCCAGTTCATTCCGTGAATTGATTTCGTCCATAGGTCAAAATTATCAAAATTACCGCAGCCGGCTGCAGCAACTAGCGGCAGTGGTAAGCAAAGCAGTAGCAAGGAGAAGCATCAACAGCGGCCAAGCAGCACAACAGTGCAAGAGCAACAGGCAGAGGCGAGCAGCAGCGGCGACTGCAGAGCGGCAAAGCAGCAGCAACACGTAGCCGCAGCGCAACAGCAACAGGTAGTAGACATCGGAGGCGACGAGCAGGCGCACATGGGCGAGATGCGGGTCGGGCACGTGCGTGCGTGTGCGGCGAGGTGCAAGGGCGCGGCCAGGGCAGGGAGGCGCAGCAGCGGGCGCGGCGTCTGCACGGTGACGGGGCAGTGAGAGCGGCCTCTGGTGGCTCCGGGCGCGGCGATGACGGTGGCCTAAGGTGCTGGATCTGAAGGGGAAAGGGGAAAACGGGGGAGGACGAAGTTGCTGCTCACATCGGTGACGAGGAGCGACTCGGGGCAGCCGGAGGAGGTCGAGGGGGCGGTGAGGCTCGGTCAACGGCGGATCAAGGTCGCGGCCGAGGCAGATTCCAGCGGGGGAAAACGGGCGTGGGGGGCCATTGTTGCAGCTCCCCCGATCCGGTGGTGTAGTCGACGAAGACGACGACTGCACTTCTCTTGGCGTCTTCCTGGTCGGCAAGGAGGCCTTTGGCCACGACGGCGACCAGGCAGTGGTGGCGATGGCGTTCGGGATCAAGCAAATCGAGTGGAGCGGCTCAAGGAGGAAGAAAATGAGGGGGCTAGGGTTCGTCCATGAGCAGAGGGGAATCGGTTGGCATCCTTATCCTCGCGGGGGAGACGGCAGATGCTCGGCATGCGGCCATCCGAGCAATGGACGAGTGTTGTTCATCCAGCACGCCCTTGTGAACAAAGATAGGAGAAGGTGCAGCGGTGGGCTGGGCCTGTGTTGTGCACATTGGGCCTAAGTGCACAGTGATCCACCTCATCTTTTCTATTATCTTTCTGCTCTCAACTGTTAGGCACTGTTTCACATTTTAATTAAATTCAAAAGAATTTTGTTGCACATGAAACTTGTCACATAAATACCTTGCAATGCTTTGGGATCTAACCACAAAGTATAGGGGCATTTTGTAGCGTACAATTAATCCTTTATTTTTCAAAGGACCAATTTATTTGCTGTCGGAACACTTATAAAATTCCTAGGGATTTATCTGTGAGTCAAATGAAGTTAGTTCAACAAGAAATGGATCTGGGGCATTTATAGAACTATTCGAACATTTTAGTTTTATAGTTTGAAGGAAAATAATTTGACTTGTCTTTAAAAAAATGAATTTAAGGTCGATTTGGAACAAAGTGAAGATTAGCAAAAATTAATTATGATGACGTGGCACCATTAACAGGAGTTTACTATAGCGTGACACCCGGGGTGTTACATCTAGTCTAAATGGTGTTTGTGTGTGTTGTGCGTGTTGAGGTGCAAATTGTCTTTTTTTGGAGGTACACGTTAAGCTTGTTCTTCCGAAATTTTAAGCCGCGCCTTGTTATGCCGAAAATTCAAGCTAGCGTCTTTGTCTATCGTACTGCGAAACTTCCGCCTCTTTAACCCGCGCCTTGTTATCCCGAAATATTTAATATATATCTTTGTCTCGTTGTGCTACGAAAACTCCCTCCATCTCAACCCGCGCCTTGCTATTCCGAAATTACAACGCGCGCGAAAACTCCCACCTCCTGTGAAATTCTAACACGCGAAATGCCCGTGGTACCCCCGAACCGAAAGAACCGCCTCAAATCGGTGGGGGTACTTTCATAACTTACCCCACATTTCAGACAATCACGTCCCTAAGCCATGGTTCCCCACTGCCGTCCCATCCGCCCACCCATTCATACACCGAGCCCGCGAAAATCCGCGATGAAACCCCACACCCTGCTCCGTCCACCACCAGCCGGAGCCTCTTCCCCGACGACGTCGTCCATAGCAACACCTTAATGTCCCTCATCCACCATACTGGATGAGGATCCGTCGTCGATATCGTCGTCCCGCCGGTTCAGCCACCCCGTCCTCCACCTCCAAGGAGCTGCCCCGATGTTCCCCTCGTCTTTTGCGCCACCTCCATTCCCACACCACCGCCTTCACCTGCACTACCGGAAGAGCATCATCATCACCGTTTCCTCGGATGAAGCTGTGGCCTAATCGGCACCACTAAAGAGGTTGTAGACTAATCACCACATTTTCTTCTTGATTTGATCTCACAGTGCTGCCGGCGCTCGGTCCCGAGCCGACATGGCGCGGTTCCATCCACGGCAGCGTCACCGGCCACATCCTCCACGGCGTCGCTCCCTCGGCGGTGACATCCACATCAGTAGGAGCTGCTGCTGCTTTAGCTCTCGCCCACACTGCTGCTCTACTCTTGCTCTCAGTCCCCTGCCTGGTCTGCTCTTGATATTGCTCTTGCTCGCGCTGCTGCTCTCGCTCTTGCTCTTGCTTGTGATGCTACTCCAATTTAGCTACACTTCAGTCGACTGAATCGACTTTTGGGTTAGTCGATTTTCAGGGGGTGGGGGGCCTCGCTGGGGTCAAGGAAGAACCAGCCGCAGTGGGGAGGGGGGCTCGCCGGAGAGGTACCCCACTATCTATCTTAGGATTCAGGGTTGGGGCGGTGGTCGCCGGCGGTGGCGGGGCGGTGGCAGGACGGTGGCGTGGGGATCGCCGGATAAAAAGCTCGGTACGGGGGGGCCTAGAGGGATGGCCGGGGCGGCGGCAGACCGGCGGTGGGGAGTGTTTTCGGGGCGGGCGGGGCGGCACACCGCCGGCCGTGGGCGGCGGGGGGCTGTTGTTTGGCCGGTGGTGGCTGGCGGTTCAGGGGGGTGGAGGTTGAAGATGAACCATAGGCCCTTGATTTCGTATCCAACGGCTGCAAAATCAAATGACCAGAGATGAAAAAGTCAGTCGACCAACGTGTAGCTTCACCTTGCTAGTGCGTTCAGTTTCGACAGCAAAATTCAGTTTCGAGAGCAAAATTCAATTTCGACAGTTAAGTTCAGTTTCGACAGTTAAATTCAGTTTCGACAGTTAAGTTCAGAGATGAGCGGCTGATGTATTTTACATCTAGCACTTTGTGGTTATGTATTTTACGTCATGTATTGGAGATGTTATTAGAATTCCACTGAGGTTAACGTTGTCTCTCTTGTCATGCTTCAGCCTCAGCGTCGTACAACTCACCGGGGTTGCTCCAACGAAGAAACCCTCCATCATAGCGGAGCAGTACCTCGGGCTCCATCTCCAGACGCTTAAGATCTTCTTCCCCTCCTCCTATAGCCAAGTTAGTCGGAGCATCCTCACCGGCCAACCCAATCATGCTGAGATCGACATGCTTTGCCAAAGAGGTTGTACACTTGTTGCATCTCTTTTTTACTCTACATGTTATATATATTGTCCACTAAGCACTCGTAGTAACGGGAAATATGATTATTTTATCCTACTATATGAAAAGCAGTGAGGTACCGGGCAACTAAGCTATCCATGATGGACTCTCTTGAACGCCATCATTATTTATCTCTGCGCGTTTGAGCTGTGCATTTGTCGATGGGCCGGGGAGTTGAGCTAGTATAGCAGTGGCCTGGGTCCAAAGTAATAGAATTAGCACAAAAACATTTTTTTAGTGTAGGATTTTCCTTGCTCAAGCCTGACTACTAGAATCGCCAGTGCTTGAAAGGAAAAGTGAATGAAAAACATAGGAATTGAAAAGTTTCCTATGGTACTACTTTTCATGAATTTGGTGCAAAGGAATGGAGCAAAGGAAAATTGTAGGATTTGTTCCTTTAGTGTCTCCTTGAAAGAAAAACCGTAGGAATTCTAATTTCCACTTGTCCTCCTTTTCATATTCCTATTCATCAAGCACAAGACTAAGAGATAGTAGCATAATAGCATTATAACCGTACATTTTCTTGTGGTTTGACTTAATCTCACCATGCTTTTTTGCATCATGTGATCTTCCAATTGTTGTGAATCAAACACCCAGATTGGCAGAAATCCTGTGTTTTTAAATTCTCTGTTTTGCACGTGCATTCGTATCCTATTCCTATCTATTTCCTATCCCTGCATTGTTAGAATCCTCAAATTCAAACAAGCCCTTACTCAATTACTTCTGTTACAGATATGTGTCAAAGAAAACCTTGTGTGGTTTGTCCTGCTCCTGCGGCGCCGTGTTCCACCCCAGCTCAGCTGCTCCAACGATGGAAGGGTTCACCACAGCAGGGATCCACTCTCCAGACTGTCTTTCGTTGCCTCAGATCTTCCTCGCCGCCGTCGGCAGCCACGACAACTGCATTACCATCATCAACTGAGTAGATGACCTTGAGGACTACACGGGTCCGCAAGAGAGGTCGCACTCTTCCGTTTCTGATTATGTTTTGCGTCGCTTAATATGATGACATGCTACATTATCGGCATGTTCACCTATTAGACTCCGAGTCAGGTCCAAACTAATACTGAAACTTGAGTATTTAAATGGTTGTGGGGTACATATCGTGGCAGCAATCAGTACTATCTGGTTAATCTCCGGTGTCTACTATGAGTTTCATGTTGGGTGCAAACAAACATTAAAGGAGCCATTATCTGTATTTTTTTTAACTAAAGCTATTATCTGCCTACTATCATTGGTTTTGGGTCTATCCACAGTTTGCTACCATCACTCTGGATTTGTGCATGCACTCCTTACATAATCTCACTATGTTTTATTCCTATGCATGCCAATTATTGTACACAATGGAACTGATCATGTAGAGCAAAAGAGAAGAGCCTTGCGTGGCAATAAAATTTCATGCAGACATCGTTCCATGGTGGGTGCAAGGGCAGCCCCCCCTCCACCCATTTTGGATCGTAATCAAGAGGAAGATAACTGTTCTGAGGGGGATTCAGAAGGAGAAGACCACTCCTATTTACCCCATGAGGTCTTCGCTCTAATTTGGCATGCTGATGTTGGTAATATCATGCATATGGTGCCTTGCATTGCTTACTATATACATTAAAGATGTCATCTGCTTAGTTTACACATGATGTGTGTCAATTCCATCTGTTTAGTTTCTTTATCGTATATGTGAATCATGCAATGCCATCTTGTTTAGCCAGGCGCCATATATGTGAATTTTGCAATGCCACCCTGGTTAGCCAGTCATCTTATATGTGAATTATATCATGCCATCATTTTTTTATTACGTGTTAAATTTGTCAACAATTTTAGTACATTCAACTACGCTTCCTGTGCATCAGCCATTCGGCATGGTCATGGAAAAATCTGGAGTGGAAACAAGGTCTTCAGAGCAGACAATGCTATCTGACGAAGCGCATGTCTTGCTGGTTACTGATAGCTCCTCAGAGGAGGATTCAGAGACACATGACTAGTCATATCCCCCCCCCCCCGAGGTGCATGCTCTAACTTGGCAGGGTTATGTTGCTCATATCGTGCGTATGGTATCTTGCATTGCTATGTCATTTCTTAGTTTAGGCATGCTTTGTGTGAATGCCACCTGTTTAGTGTCTAATTACCATATATGTGAATTATGCAATGCCATCTTGTCGCAAGACATTATATATGTGAATTATGCAATGTTATCTTGTTGCAAGGCATTATGTATGTGAATTATGCAATGCCATGCTGTTTAGGCAAGCGTCATATATGTGAATTATATCATGCCATCCTTTTTTTGTATTTATCATTGCTTTTGTCGATAATGTTTATATATTCAACTGCTCTTCCTGTGCATCAGTCATTTGAATTGGTGATGGAGAAATCTGAAGCAGATATCTTGCTGGTTACAGATAGCTCTTCATAGGAGGATTCAGAGGTAGCCAGTCCTATTATCCCCCTGAGGTGTATGCTCAAACTTGGCAGGGTTATATTACTCATATCATGCACATGTTGTATTGCAATGCTTAGTTTTTACGTCATATACACAATATTGAATGCCATCTCCTTAGTTTACATAAACAGCATGTGTCTGAATTATGGCATGCCAACCCATTTTCTAAAGACATAATATAGTTATATCATCTCATCCTGTTTACATAGTCATCATATTTTAAATTATGTCATTCTATCCGTGAATTATATCATGCCATCATGTTTCCATCGACGGCATGTCTATGATTTATGGCATGCCAACCACTTTAATAGACACATCGTATAGTTATATCATGTCATCATGTTTACATAGTCATCATATTTTGAAGTATGTCATTCTATCCTGTTTAGTTAGCCATCATACATGTGAAATTGTGTCATGCTATCCTGTTTAATTAGCCATCATATATGTGAAATTATGTCTTGTTATTCTGTTTGGTTAGACAACATAAAAGTGAATTATTTCATGCCATGTTTTCTTCCCTACTATCCATTGCACCTGTCTATCTTACAATGTCTGTACATTCAATTACTTTTCTTGTTTATCAGCCATTTCAATTGGAGGGACTGATGGCAGTATCTATGGGAGTAAAAACACGGTCTTCAGAAAAGATCGTGCTACCTGTTGATGCAGATAGAACCACGGTTGTACTTGCCCAAGAACTAGCCCCACCACACATAACCCACACTCATGCAGATTGTGCCCCTACCCAGTTGGACAGAGAACCAGCTACACCCCTTCTAACCCCAACCCCAGCAGATAGACACCCAGTTCCCGTTGACACAACACCATCTCCACCACAGAGCACCCAAACACGAGCAGTTAGTAAGGCAACTGCAGTGCCCAAAGCACGAGGACCACCACTCCAAACCCCAAGTCAACGCTTAAAGCAGAAGAAGAATTATTCTTAGGTCAGGTTCCATAGCTATGGTTCATACTACTTTGCTCTTGCATCACTATATTTACTCATACCAACTAATTTCAAATTTGAAGGATGCAATTGAAACTCCAATGGCGCAACATGTATGTTTTAAACCTGTTTCTTCAATGTGTTTGGTTGTTTGCTATTGTAACTTGCTCTATGTTGATTTCAGTTTCAATTGAATAAACAATTATGTTCTCATGCCATGCACATTACAAGTGGTGTTATTGCTGTGTAGTTTCCCACACTTGTATTATGTCTATGCTGCTTTGTCTTAAATAGATATGATTCGAACTGTATCTATCTTGATTTGGCAACATAAACTAGAATGATATAGACCATACAGTGACCATACTACATAGATATATGTTTGTTTCATGCTGTTATCCTGTCCACCTTACTACTGAACAAGTTTACCAAAATGAGTTTCATATACTACATTGTAAACCTGTGATGTGTTTGTTTGTTTCTCTTCTAGAACGCGGATAAAATATTGGAGAAGAGTACCCCGTTATGCAATGGTAAAGGAAGTAATGCAGATAAGGTTCAAGATAGTGAGACATCCCTATTGGTCTCCAAGAAAGCTGATAAAAACTATATTGAAGATACTTAGACAACCCCAAAGTCCTGTCTTGATGTAGTGTTCGAGTTACTAGCTACTACTTCTGGCACCAGCTCTTCAAACTCGTTGCCTGAATCAGTTTGGCTTCTTGAGTCTCAACTTCAAGTTGAAAGACATCGATCAGATGTTATGCGACAGGAAGCCGAAGGAATGAGGAAGTCCCTGCAGAATTCAGATGCATACTTTCTGGTGCAACAGCAAGTGTTGGAGGACTTAAGCGCCAAACAAGAGAAAGTTAATAAGCTTGCTAAGCATCTTGCCAGCATTATGGGTACCCAGGATATTGTTTCTTGAGCTCTTCTGAAGTGGTTTCAGTTCTGGACTTGTTTTGCTGCGGCGTTTATATGCTGTTGTGTTCCATATATTTGCACTGGCGGCGAACTTTGATGCCCAGTGGATGTAATATGTGTAATAGTCGTGATAGCCTAGCGTAAGTTGCTTGCTTATTCCTTTCCTTATTGTCTTGTTTATTTCTTTGCTGGTAGTCAGTGCAGTTCTTTTTTCGCAGTTTGCTAGTGGCCACAATAACCTATTTTTTAAAACTAGGCCACAATAACCATGGGCTACATATTTATTGTAGTTACCATTTCCCTCCTACGGGCCATAGAAACAATGGGCCTTCTACGTGTCATAGACATAATGGGCCTTCTACGGGTCGTATCATCAATGGGCCTTGTACGGGCCGTATGATCGGTTGGCCAAACACGGGCCAATAACAGACCGCATTATGGCCGTAAACGGGCTAGAGTTGGAATCGTCTGTTCATGGGCCGACCATAACGGACCGTCGTTAATCAGTCATATTTGATGACGCTATGAAAATGGCCCAACGTATTAACGGGCCACAAAACGGGCCGACTGTAACCTCGGGCTGAATTTAGCCCACAAGCACAAAATGACAGTAACGGGCTGTAAGTAAACGAATGTTGGAAATGAGCCCAAGAGTAAATGGGCTCTGAGGAGGCCGAAAGATAACATGGGATGGAAACGGCCCAACGGAATAACGGGCCGTTAATGGGTATAAAGTGATACAGTGTTCATTACGGGCCAGTTTCACCACGGGCCGTTAATGGGTATAAAGTGATACACTGTTCACTGTGGGCCAGTTTCACCACGGGCCGTTAATGGGCCAAGAGTTACAAAGGGCCTCATATGGGCTGAAAGACGTCATGGGCCATACATGGGCCAGAAGTGAAAATGGGCTGGAATCATATTTGATGGCCCAGATGACGCTACTTGGCCTAATTCGGATAGGGCGTAACGGGCCTTGGGTTAGCGGGCTGTAAATGGGCTATATGCGAATAGGCCGTTAACTGGCTTTCCATGGGCCGGCCCGCCACCTTTTAACCAAGTGAAACGGGCCGGCCTTTTCACAGGAATGGGCCTCTATTGGGCCGTGCCACGTGTCGACGTATCATAGGCGCCTTCTGTCCAATGAGTGGATGACATTTGTCCCAACGATGAGCCGACACGTGTTTCTTCCAGCCAATGATGATTTTACATGTGGAAAATCCCCATTGGTCGGGGCTGTTAACGGGTTATCGGATCCAAAACCCGACCTGATAACTTAATGGCGTTTCGTTACGGTGGACGCCATGTGTCGGTCACCCTTGACGAAAGCACTTCTGTGACGCGCGATTTATCATCATGGAAGTGGACACTTCCGTGATGATAATTTTGGTAATGTCATGGAACACTTCTACGACATGACTATCTTGATTCTGTCATAAAATCGTCATGGATGTACATGCATGACAAAAAACGTGACCTACTGTGACAACCATGTATCATCATGGAAGTGTATTTTTTTGTAGTGACCGCACCTGTCGCAAGGCGGGGCAAAAGGCCCAGAAACCCATGACGCCTCCGAACGCACCTGGTGGACCAACGGAAGGAGTGGTGCCCGCGATGGAGCCCGAGCGGTGAGGGTGAAGAGTGGTTGAGGAAGAGGCCAAGCTCCGACACGCCCCCTACATGGCGCGCCAAATGTCAAATTCCGGGCTCCACGGACCCAAGAAAGGTTCTAACTCAGGGACGTGTGCGAAGAACTCAACCTCTCAAGTCGATCGATCTGCTGCTCTCACGACCTAGCTCGATGAACAAGAAGGAGAAAGACACGGCAATTTACCCAGGTTCGGGCCACCTTGCGGTGTAAAACCCTACTCCTACTTTGTGGTGGATTAGCCTTGCGGGGGGGCTGAGGATGAACTAGTACAAGTGGAAGAACAACCTCGGGAGGCTTGTTCTTGTGACTAACTCTTGGTGGTTCGGTGAGCTGATCACCCGATGCGTTCTATGGTGGTGGTCGGCTATATTTATAGTGGCCTTGGTCCTCTTCCTCCAAAACTTAGGCGGGAAGGGATCCCATAACAGCCAAATTTCAAAGGGGACAAGAAGTACATCTGATCCTGACGAAAGGTGTTCTTCACCTGCAAAGCCTGTGATCGTGACATCGTGGTGGGCTCGGCGATGACACCCATCCTACCGTTATGGCGGTCCTGGTGGCAACCTTTGGCTGATTCCTTGGGACTCCACACCTGCCTTGCCTCCTTTGCATCAAAGAGGAAACCTGCCGCTCTATGCCCACTGGCGCACGCCTGGCCTTGGTCATCATGGATGATGTCATTTCAGCCTCGTGAGGCTAGGTCTTGCATAAAGATCACCGCTCCGTCAGAAGGCCACCTGAGGAGGCCGCTCCCTCAAGAGGTCTTGATGTCGCCCGCCTTGCGAGGCTTAGCCCCTCGCGAGGGTCTTGTCTTGTTGTGGTTGAGGATGGGCCGTACCAGGCCGTCGATGGGGCCATACCGTGGGCCGCAAGAAGGCAAGTCTAGGTACCTTTGTTCCTAGAACCCCGATAGAACGACAACAAATCGGGCTACCGGGCAGACTCCCTTCTCCCAAGTCTATGGGGTAGAAGCAGTTATCCCCATGGAAATCATTTACAGGTCACCTCGAGTGCTTGCCTATGATGAAGTAGCGCAAGATCAATACTGGCGTGATGATGCTGTGCTTCTCGAGGAGAACCATCTCCGGGCTGCTACCAGCAAGCCCTGTGTCGCTATCATAGCCGCAGGTTTCACACCTGGTGCTTTGAGGAAGGTGACCTTGTTCTTAGGCGCGTTCAGTCCGCCAAGGGTGCAAACAAGTTATCACCAAAGTGGCAAGGCCCTTACTAGGTAGTACGAGCCACCAGACCTGGTGCAGTCCGTCTGGAGACCGGAGATGGCATTCAATTGCAAAACTCATGGAATATTGAGCATCTCCGCAAGTTCTACCCATAAGGCGCGGCTGTCGAGCCCTGCCTGGCAGCCACCTTTTGTACAGGCCTTACCTCAGTAGTATGTAACCCCTTGTACAAAGCCAGGCACAGACCCTGAGCAACAGAGAAATCAACGAGGCGCTGGGGGCCCCGAAAAGTGCATGCATGCATAAGCATATCATAAGCATTGCATGTTCATGTAGATAAGATCGCATATGGCATCATCTTCATATGCATAAGCTATAGGCTCCTACCGGGGACTCAGCCCCCAAAAGGAGGTGAGAAGACAAGCCAGCGCTATGGTCTCCGGCAAGCCAAACAGATAAGTTCATCCTGTTATCCATATGTGTTTTGTAAATAAAGGCTTGTGCATAAGAAAACCCTGCTACCCTTTGAAACTTAGGTGCTCCCACCCTTCGACTCGAATGCTGCTTCGGTCAGGGTGGTCGCAGTGACCTATGATGGATAAGGGCAGGCAAGGGGCTGGTCCCTCTGTGTGATTTGTGCCCAGTAGGCTTACTTCTCGGCAACAACATAGAGGGTACCGGCAGGATATCCTGCCGGGAGAAACTCGTTTATCTGAAAATATAGAGGCATCCCACCTTTGAATCGACATACACATGCATGAGTCCCCGGCAAGGTTCATCTTTTTCATTAAATATGCAGATCGAACAAGTACAAACCTTATAGACACACACATGGATTCGAGAGATTACATTATTGGAACTAAAATTTGGTGAATGCCCATAGATTTAAGATTGAAAAAAGATAAGTGCCCTATGATCTCCTCTTTTCGCTTTCCCTGCACCACGTACTGCAGTGGGAAGAGAAGAGGACTAGGGCAGCGCCCCAAGGTAGGAACCCGATCCTGTCATGGCTTGCTGGCCATAGCCTGACAAGATCGGGAGTGGCGAGGCCGCTAAGGAGGAACTCGAAGGGCAGCTCGATGGTGCCACGGTCGCCACCTCTAGGACCAGCAAGAAGACCCAGCTCGAGTGATGAAGAAATCAACCGCCAACGCTCAGCTGGAAGATTGCTGGAGGGGGACGAAGGCACCAAGGGAACATCCCTCCCGGGCTATCACCCAAAGAGATTAGTGATCATGGTGCCGGGGAGGGAAGGGGAAGCAGGAAGACGGGGCGGTCGGCAATACATTACAAAGGCGTCAACACCATCGTACTCTGACCTGACGCCCCATCGCCCGCTTTCCCCGTTGTCCCTTGTTTTCTCTCCTTCACTTCTGCTCCCGGAAGACGCCGGACTCATGAGCCGTCACCTTCCCCGGAGAGATGACCAGTGGCAAGAGCAGCCGGGACGCCCAAGGTGCACTGCTCCCCACCTTAGAGGGCAGGAAAGCGCCCTCCTCATTGACATCGACCCTAGATCCAAGGAGAGGGGCTATACTGGGATTTCTGACGATCCCAAGGCCTACGCCTTGGACCCGGACCAGACTCACTCCCCGAGCATCAGCACGGCTACTTGGCGTCATCAACCCCAAGCTAATACTCGGGCCTGGCACCGGACTCTCCCCTTTAGCATCCCAGAGAGAAAGCAGAAGATGAAGGGAGAAAGGGGCGTGAATGAATACCTCCCTTCCTCCCCCGCTCCTCCTTTTATAGGCAAGCTGGGGGCTGGGGGCTGATTCCCTGACAGGTAACCACTGCCCTCCTCCTCCAATCCCAGAAGACCGGGCCTCTGCCTTGATGCTCTTCCGCACCACACGCCTCCATTACCTACTCCACTCAATGCATGCAACATACATGGCTGAGGATAAGGGCGTGGTGGGAAGAGTGAATTGGCAGTTACCCGCCCATGCATTAAAGTCATCCATATGCCATTACAAGGATGGCCCCACCAAGATTGGCATTACGCGACGTGCGAGAGAACCGGGAACTGATCGGAATTCAAGTTAAGAGAGAAGTAGAGAAGGTCCCAAGGAGTGGAGCCACCCTTTGCGCTCCCGCCTGTGCACTGATTAGGGCCTACCCCCGACGACGCCCAGCGGTGCATTTGTGCTAGGCCCGGGGGCTCCTGTCAGTGCAACAAACCCTGGGTCTGTTCCCCAGACTGTGCATAGGCTCAAAGCCAAGATTACAACACCAAGGTCAGACCAGGCAAGGAGGATCAACTCCTTTGGAAGACTCAAGCACAGATCAAGAAGGCCAAGACATTCCAGAGAAGCAAGATAACGCCAAGGAGAGGACCAACCTTGCCGGGCAGGCGAGCCTGGCGGGGTTGGGCTTTGCACTAGAAGCATACTTCCAGATCGTCTCGGCAGGCCCTGCCGGGACCTGCGGAGGCAGCTACGCCACTGCTCCACCTCATGAGCAACGCAAGTCATAGGTCAGTGCGGTGTCAAGCCCCAAGATGACTAAGTGGCTGCTTTTCGCCATACGATAGTCACTTTCTACAGAAACACCTCCATATGACACCGGTCCTGGGACGTGTCAAGAAAGCAGGCGTGAAGCTGGCAAAATAGCCCAGCAAGGGCTATCTGGCATGCTGAGATGTGACATTATACGGTCAATTTAATGCGCCTTGTCAGCCTGTAGAGTTAGGTATGATAGCACTGTTTTCTATCTAATCAGTACGCAATGACTGATTTGCCACTGTGGTAAATGTCGGTGTAAAAACCGGTGGATCTCGGGTAGGGGGTCCCGAACTGTGGGTCTAAGGTCGATGGTAATAGAAGATGGGGGACACGATGTTTAGCCAGGTTCAGGCCTTCTCTATGGAGGTAATACCCTACTTCCTGCTTGATTGATCTTGATAAATATGAGTATTACAAGAGTTGATCTACCATGAGATCGTAATGGCTAAAACCCTAAAAGTCTAGCATGTATGATTATGATCGCCTCTATAGACTAAGCTCTCCGGTTTATATAGACATCAGAGGGGGCTAGGGTTGTACAAAGTCGGTTATAGAGAAAAGGAATCTTCTTATCCGAACACCAAGCTTGCCTTCCATGCCAAGGAGAGTCCCATCCAGACACGGGATGAAGTCTTCTGTCTTGTATCTTCATAGCCCAACAGTCCGGCCCACGCTATGTAGTTCGGCTGTCCGAGGACCCCTTAATCCAGGACTCCCTCAGTAGCCCCTGAACCAGGCTTCAATGACGAGGTGTCCAGCGCAAAGATTGTCTTCGGCATTGCAAGGCGGGTTCCTCCTTCGAATACTCCAAAATAGTCTTCGAACACAAGAAACATGTCTGGCTCTGCAAAACGAGTACCACACACAATCGCAGAGAGTATAGTATTTCACGAGTCTAATCTAGTGACAACTTTTTGTAGCATGACATCACGTCGCCGCGCGGCCATTATCCGAACTATTTTTTAGCCTACCGCTTCATATTTTGAGATGCGGTTTCATTGGAACGTCTTGTCAAAGCAGCGATCGTGTCCCCTTATTATAGGATTCTCATCAATACGGGCATGGGTAACCTAACCGTGCCATTTGCATGGCCCTTGGGGAATAAGTGAGTTTTAAGGCGAGTGGGGAGGCACTTAATATTCACTGCCTTTATAAAGAGATAAGGATTCATCCCTTTCACCCATGCCTTCTCTCTCTCTGCCTCCCCCATTCTTGAGCTCCAGCGCCCAAGTTCTCATCTTTTCCACCCAAAAAAGCACTCCAGCCATGTCTGGATCCGGAGCGCAGGGCAAGTGGATGGCCTCCTTTGTTAAGGAGAAGGACATTACCAAGCTCCGGGAGGCTGGGTACTTGGCCAAGGAAATCGCCCACCAGCTGCCGGCCAAGGAACATATCATCCCCACCCCGGAGGCCCATGAGAGGGTAGTATTCATCCCTCACTTCATCCGCAGGTTGGGATTTCCTCTCCACCCGTTCGTCCGCGGACTCATGTACTACCATGGGCTGGATTTCCACGATCTGGCCCCCAACTCCATCCTCAACATCTCGGCATTCATTGTCATGTGTGAGGCCTTCCTACGCATCCCATCCCACTTCGGATTATGGCTAAAAATCTTCAATGTGAAGTCGAAGGTGGTGAGTGGCCAGCATGCAGAGTGCGGAGGCGCCATGGTGAGCAAGATGCCCAACGTCACATGGCCCGTAGGCTCCTTCGTGGAGACCGTCAAGGGGTGGCAGAAATCATGGTTCTATATCACAGAGCCGCGCGGCACCACCTGGGCCGCGGCTCCTGAATTCTGGTCTGGAGCCCCGATGCGGCTCACCTCCTGGCCAGAGAAGGGCCTGGACTAGTCTTCGACAGATGAGCTGACACCACTTCAGACGCGCATCAAGAGTATGACAGAGAAGAACATCAAGCTTGTCAATGTGATCTAGGTGATGCTTATTCGCCGGATCCTTCCATGCCAGCGCCGGACTTGTCATTTGTGGGAGTATGATCCAGCCAAGCACCAGACCTTGCTGCAGTTCTTTGGCACTACGCACGAAGACATCTGGAAGGTGCTCTTCAAGGCCAACGAGACGCGGCCGACTACGACCGAGGACCGCGGGCATGACTTGGCCCATCCGGCTAGTCCGGTAAGTTTTTTCATGTTTTCAAGGTGTATCCTTCACTTGTATACTCGAGGAAGACGCCTAAGCATCCCTACTAAGATTCTTAGGGCTGGACAAAGAAGGCGGACCGAATCCAATGTCCGGCTCCACTGCTCAAAGACCTAGAAATCCCGCTTCTGACAAAGATGCTGGTTCCGGCGCCTTATCAGGCGCCGGAGAAGAAGGCCAAGAAGAACGCCAAGGGGACCAGAGGTGGTCTCCGTCGCAAGGGTGTTTCGGACGTGACGTCCAAAAACACCGAGACTCACTCCTCCGCCACCGAGGATGAAGAGGCGGAGGAGGAGGAAGAAGAGCACCATCCCCCTGAGGGGGAAGAAAGAAAAGGACGGCCTCCACGCGTCTGGAGGCTGAGGCGTTCAAGAAGGGGAAAGCTTCCCTCCCGGACAACTCCACAGCGGCCACCGACAGCAGCTCGGAATGGCGCCCCAGGGACAAGCCCCTGGCAAAATCGTGAGTACTCAAAAACCCGAGCACATGCATATATCTGGCCTCACTACTTCATAGTACTAATGTGTTGAATCGTGTATTTGCATTCCGTCTCGGTCCAACCTCAAGCGGTCCTCATCTTGGGGAGATTCACTGGACCCGGAGGCAATGGACAACGGGACCCTTCCGGTGGCCTCCTCTACCAAGGCCATGGAGGACACCGAGGTGCTGTCCCGAAGGATCCCATGCAAGGGAGAGGTTCAGGAGGCTGTCCGGACGGTGCCGGAGGATGAAACCTCAGCCACCGGATACATGGGGGAGCGAATCCCCATGGAGACTGGCGATGGGGGCCATATTCAGTTCGGCCCCCAGCCGAATACAGTTCCGAAGCCCCCTACGGCTTCGGAATCAGGCAAGCAGCGTCTTTCGAAAGAAGGAGGCGCACCTATTCCACCGGTGTCCTCTGTCCATCCAGAGGCACCGAACACTCTAATGGAAGCGCTGCGAGGTGCTTCCATTATTGAGGAGCACCGTACCCTTTTGGGTACAGTGGTTGAGAAGATTTAATTGTGAAAAGTGGACTGACCGAAATCTGCACCAGCCTTCTAACAGGCTTTGAGGTAAGCAACGCAATTATGTAAAAAGAATGTCACAGTATAGACAGTAGCCCCTGAGACACTATTCGGCATTCAAAAAGAAAAGTCGGACAGAGGATCAAACAAGTTTCGCAAGAGACTAACCAGATGAGTCAATGTGAGTAAGCAGGCGTCATTACTGGCTGCAACCTCTCAAACTGCGAAGGTTTCCGGACTGAAGCAGAGTCTGGAGCGGGCCGAGGAAGAGCTCGACCGCATGAAAAGGCGGTTGGAGGACAAACAAGGTATGCAATGACCTTCTGTATGTTCAGTAAGGATGAATAATTTGTGCTGACTAAAGTGCCATGATATTTGCAGGGGCGGCGACCGAGTTGGAGGCCCTCAAGAAGGCGCTGGCCAAGGCCGAGGAGAGAGCGGCCAAGGAACAAGCCGCCCGTGAAAAGCACGAGGACAGGGTCAGCGAGGTCCAGCAGGAGCTCGAGGATGCCGTCAAGAAATGCGAGTCCTTGGAGCGTAATATTACAAATCAAGAGTCTGAACTTGCCAAGGCCCGCCAAAGCACACACAATGCTCGGGTTAAAGCCCAGGGCGCCCTCCTAGAAATCCAGGAGGCTAGAAAAATCGCGGCGGGTAAGTGTAACGCCCCGGATTCGTTGCGCCAGGTGTCTGCTAGTTATTTGTTGTTGTAGCCATGTCATGTGCTTGCGTGTTGCATTTTATCATGTCATCATCTGCATTTCATTTCGCATACGTGTTCGTCTCATGCATCCGAGCTTTTCCCCGTTGTCCGTTTTGCAACCTGACGCTCCTATGCCCTCCGGTGTTCCCCTTTTGTCTCTCATTATGAGCGGGTGTTAAACGTTCTCGGAATGGACCGAGGCTTGCCAAGTGGCCTTGGTATAGCACCGGTAGACCTCCTGTCAAGTTTCGTGCCATTTGGAGGTCGTTTGATACTCCAACGGTTAACCGCGTAGCCCAAAACCCCCCTTTCTCTTTGCAACCCAACGCCCCTGCAAAGTGGCCCAAAACCCAGCAAACTCCCCTCCATGCTCTCGATCGTTCGATCACGATCGCGTGGCCAAAAACCGTGCCTCATTTGGACTCTCCTAGCTTCCAGGAACTATAAATATGCCCTCCCTGTCCAAATTCGCGGATGAATCCCCCCTAACCCTAGCAGTCTTCCTCCTCGCGCCGCCGGACATGTCCATCTGCGCCGGACATGTCCGGCGGAGACGTCGCCCGGCCCAATCAGGGCATGCCACGTCAACAGCACCGCCGCCTCGCCCAATCGCTTGCCGCCACCTCACCCTCTCTCTCCTCCCTCCACCACGCGGCCCGCGGGACCCGGATCGGGCCCGCGCGAGCCCGCGCCGCCGCCACAGTTCGGCCCGTGCCCCCGTGCTGAGGCCCCCAGCTCCGCCGCCGTTCGCTGGACTCCACCACCCTCGCCGCCTTCGCTTCTTGCTAGCGTCGCCCGTCTCCTCCTCCGTCGCCGGGACCGTGCCTGACCCGCCGCCGCAGCGCCCCGGGCACCGCCCATGGCTGCCGCCTCGAG